>NC_053417.1:7117212-7194712 GCF_016859285.1 Xiphias gladius
ACCTGCTGGGCTGTTTGAAGAAGGAGAAGGAGAGGACGGCAGCTTTCCAGGCTCTGGGGCTGCTGGTAGTGGCCGTCAGGGCAGAAATTCAGCCTTACCTCTCGAAGATCCTTGAGATCATCAAGGCTGCCCTGCCACCCAAGGACTTTGCACACAAGTCAGTAATTAAAAACACTAAATTGTCTCAGAGTTTGTAGTCTCTAGATACTGTATATTTATTCATATTCAGATATCGATATGTTGGTATAAAAAATATGATTTTTCATTAATTATCCTGTTGTTGAAATAGTTCTTAGCTGCGTCTGAAATTACTCCATATTTACCACTATATGGTGCACTACATTTACTGTCTACCATTTTATATCTGAATTCTAAGTGTGCAAATGTATCCAGTGTATAGTGCCCTTAAAAATTCCAGATTGGAAAAACAGAGTAGTTTCCATAGTATGTACACTACTTTCTTCTAACAATTCCACAATGCAATGCTCTGCGTTTGCAGATGCGAAAATTACCGTTGTGCGACTCTACCGCTGACAGTGATGATGCAAAATGATGATTAGTTAGAATTTGCAATTTACTGCCCACTATTGAGTTTCTGTTAGGTAGGGAGTAGTGAGTGAGTGAGTGACAGAGGGACTAATTTTGGACACAGTCCTTCTCTTACTACACTGTTTTTGTTCACTTTTCTTGTCTCTTTATTCTCTAATATCGTTGCTGGTTTAGATTTTTTAAGAATCATTCTGGTTTTGTAGTTTTTGGTAGTGTTATGTTGGATGAGACCATCCTTATCTCCAAGGGCTAACTTAATTTTTAATTATACATAAAAATCGGAAAACCAAATCTAATATTTTGGGTAGTATCTACTCTGTGTTGGACCTGTTTAAAAATAATTTTGGCATACTGTCCATGAAATGAAAAGAGACTTGTCATTATAGTGCATGTTTTTTCACTTTCCGGTCTTCTGTTTGTGCAGGAGGCAGAAGACCATGCAGGTGGATGCCACGGTGTTCACCTGTATCAGCATGCTTTCCAGAGCCATGGGTCCCAGCATCCAGCCAGACATCAAGGAGTTGCTGGAGCCTATGCTGGCTGTGGGCCTCAGGTAGGACAGAATAGTTTTGCCACAATGCTAAATAATCCAACTAACCAAGTATTACAATTGCCTGGATTGGATTTTTGGGCTTGGTTTATGCATGCAGCAAGGTTTAAATCCAGAGTTTGAATTATATATAGTTATTTTAGTTAGCCTTTATTTAAACAGTCAAATCCAATTATTATATTCATTATAGTACAGTTATGTTTAAACTTCTATTTGTGGATAAAAACACCACAACACGCTTCATGGTCCTCATCTAAAGATGACAGCAATGATAACATTGGGGTGTTTGTCCATTTCGCCTATTCATCTAGTCCTGCACTGACAGCAGTGCTGTATGACCTTAGCCGTCAAATCCCCCAGTTGAAGAAGGACATCCAGGACGGTCTTCTGAAGATGCTCTCCTTGGTGTTGATGCACAAGCCGCTGCGTCATCCTGGCATGCCCAAAGGCCTGGCTCATCAGCTGGCCTCACCAAGCCTCACAAACATCCCCGAGGCAAGTGACGTTGGCAGCATCACACTGGCCCTGCGCACACTAGGAAGCTTTGAATTTGAGGGTAAGAACCTTGAAAAAGGCACAGCTTTTAAAACTCAGCTTTTGGGCCTAAAGCAGGACTTTGTTTTCGTTATTTATTTCTTAAGAAACACAGGAAGATGAAATCCACAGAATGAAAAACTTACAGACTCCCAAATTTGTTCTAATGCACCAAACTCCATTGATTAATCACACTTTTACTGTAAATATGACTTAGTCAGTAGAAGAAAATGACCGTTTTTCAAGTGTGGGTAGTGGCATTACAGACCTAGAATATCATAAAAAAAAAAATAACTGATGGAGTCAGTGTATTGGTGCCTGCGCACTGCACATTCAGCGAAGCTAGAAAGAAATATTGTGTTTTTAAATAGCAGGCATAAACCATCAGGTGTAAGATTGGAGCCGCTGGAGGTGAAGAAAACACTGAAATGATTAAGTGAACTGCAGAAATTGTTGGAATTGTGTTAATGGGTGTGTCCAGCTGTTCTGTGGACTGGACCCATAGGGCTTTGTACAACATACCATTGAATCAAAATACTTAATAGTTCTAAATACTGGGAATAAATTGTAGTCTTGTCTTTTTGTTTGTAACTCATGTTATTGAACAAGTTTCAGCTAAAAGAAATTGAAGCAAATGTATAAACAGAATCTGGGGTGCACTAGTGTGACAGTGTTAATATTTCTTTTCACTACAGTGGCTGTGAACACCATATGTAATATGTTTGCAGTGATTCCTATATATATTGCTTCTTAATATTGCTTAATATTTTCCAGCAGAACACTGTATATAGGCAGTCAAGGGTGAAACAGTTACTTCTCTAAGTCTGTTGTTGTCATGTTTTTGATGGTGGGTGGGTTTGCCTTTTGGTACAAAGGCAAGCTAGGATGGCATGGCGCAGCTGAGCAATTATTGTTATGGGTAATGGAATATTTCTAGCGCTTTTTAAATACAAGCTGTTGACCAACTCGCACTGCAGCACAGAGTTTTAGTTTTCAAATCCCAAGCTGTTTGAAATAAGCTGAATGGTCCTGTCTTGATGAAGAGGAAAGAGTCCTCAAGCTAATTGTATGTTCAGAAAAGCAGGGACACAAATACAGGATGAAGCAAGTCATTGCTAATTGAAGCCTTATACATGCATTCCAAAAATGCAAAAACTACAGCTAACATGTTTTGTGATTATTTGTATTACTGCCCTAAGTTGACCGAAACCACAGCTATCTATGAAGTAGTCGCAATGCCAAATCCCACAGTTCACCAATGAATCCAAACCTTTTTTTTTCTTGCACCAGGACACTCCCTCACCCAGTTTGTGCGCCACTGTGCTGATCACTTCCTGAACAGTGAACACAAGGAGATCCGGATGGAGGCAGCTCGGACCTGCTCACGCCTTCTAACCCCCTCCATCCACCTGATCGGCGGCCATGTTGTCAGCCAGACAGCTGTGCAGGTTGTTGCAGATGTGCTCAGCAAGCTGCTAGTTGTTGGAATAACTGACCCAGGTAACACATGAAAAAATAAGAAAGCAGGAGGAAAGGGTTAGTAGTACCATGTGGATTTGTTGAGTATTGTTTTTTAATATAATAATAATATAAGTAGCTGAAAGTGAGAACTCAGTGTTGCAAGAATCAGCTTTTGATTATAAGACGTGTTGCAATTGTGGCATGGGAAAGCACAACTGTTAACAGCTGAAATGACCCATGATGATAAAGGTAATAAGAGTGATAATAGAGTCAGATTTTTTCTTCTCCCTGTTCCCTACAGATCCCGATATTCGATACTGTGTGTTGGCATCTCTCGATGAGCGTTTTGATGCTCACCTCGCCCAGGCTGAGAACTTGCAGGCGCTGTTTGTCGCACTGAATGACGAGGTGTTTGAGATCAGAGAGCTGGCCATCTGCACAATCGGACGCCTCAGCAGCATGAACCCGGCCTTTGTCATGCCCTTCCTACGCAAGATGCTCATCCAGGTAGGAGAGGCACAACAGATGGCACACTATGAGTAGTTTACTGATTTATTGTGTTGAAGGTCCTGTATGGACAATAAGAGGGAGTTTGGTGTTTAACTGTCTCCCCCACCTCCTCATTGGCTCATTGATGTTTGTTCTTTTTAGCCTTCAAAATTAAATTCTGTCTGAGACATTGGTGAAATTAGGTTTGTTTCTTGGTTTGATAAACCAGTTTGGTTATTATACTTCTAAATAAATACATATTTATATATGACATATATAACATATTTATTATGCTTGAATAATACCACTTGTAGTCTGTTGTTTCAATTAGATACCTATAGAGGGCAGGATAGGCCACGGTATTTTGCCCAGCTTAAAAATCAAAAGTATTTCTATGTAAGACCAAGTATAAATTTAAGTATAAAACCCAGGTGTTTCTGTTTTTAAGATGGTGTTAGGGAGTCACAACACAAACAGCTCCTGTAACACCATAATGTACACTATGAATTAACCTAATTTTGTTTTTTTCCATATAGAGAAGTGTTGGTGTGTTATACTTAATTCAGTTTTGAATTTTGTCACAGATCTTAACAGAGTTGGAACACAGTGGTGTCGGCAGGAACAAAGAACAGAGTGCCCGAATGCTAGGCCATCTGGTCTCGAATGCCCCCCGCCTCATACGGCCATATATGGAGCCCATCCTCAAGGTACAACTCTGTTTGGTCTCCATTGTGAAGGTGTATGAGTCTATGAAAGTAAACCAGACTGTTACATGAGAGGAGCATGTGTACTCAGTACACTTTCCCTGAACAATTAAAAGTACCTTACATTCTCATTTCCTTGAGCTCTTTAAAGACATTTTTCTGATTGCAAAACCTAAGGGGAACAATGGGGTTCAGTGGGTTAAGTGACCCCCTTACCTTTATACTTTTGCAGGCTCTCATCCTAAAGCTGAAAGACCCAGACCCCAACCCCGCAGTGGTCATTAGTGTCCTTGCGACTATTGGCGAGTTGGCTCAGGTAAGTCTGGATTTTTAAATTTCATTATGTTTTGTGAGGACAGTATTGGCATACATATTTCACATTGATTTTACAGCTGCTGCTGATTGAAACCGAAGAAATCTGAGACTTGGTTACCTTATACACATTATTTGATTTTTTTTTTTTTCAGTTTTTTGCTATAACAGACAATCTTTTATGAAAGTAGATGTTAGAGCCCTACCAATAGATGTGTTCCTTGCTCCACCCTGTCTAGGTGGTACGATGGTCCTCACAGAGGGGTCAGGAAAGCACAGTTAAAGGCAGGCAGACGCTGCAGTTCAGACAGAGTGCAGGAGATTCTCAGGTAGACCAAGTGTTGACAGTTGACTCAGTGCAGGAAGCCCAGCTGTTAAGGAACCAACAGAGGAGGACAAAAAAAAATGTATGAAGGACAATGCAATGCAATGTCAACTTGTAAGCTTTGTAATTAAAGATGTATACAAGCAGAAAGCCCCTCGGTTTGGAATTTTAAAATTTTGTGATTTTGGTAAATGCTAGTGGTAGTATCAAAAAAACAAAACACTGTAGTAAATGTTGCAGACAGCAAAACACTCCCCTTATCTGACAAATCTTACCCAGGGACACTGAGAAGAATGGACTGAAAGCAATACAGAGACCGCACCAATTTTCACAGGAATTTTCCACAACCGCACAAAAACTTGTCTTCAGAATAATTTGACAAACGCTTCAATACCATCAAAATTCTACACATAAGGGCTATTGATTGATATGGTCATATTAACCAGGATCACTAGTAATTTTAATGTAAAGCAGTGTACAAAGCAATTATTCATTCCCTTTTAGATTTTAGAAGAGCCTATTGACAGAGACAGATTTAAGACCTCCAGAGTTTTGATTAGTTCTCTTGTGCCTCCCCTGCCAGGTGAGTGGGCTTGAGATGAGGAAGTGGATGGACGAACTTTTTCCAATCATCATGGACATGCTGCAAGACTCCTCCTCATTGGCCAAGAGACAGGTATGTGAAGAAAATGAGTTTCTGCTTCATCTGGTTCTAATATATATTTTTTTTAATTTTTCCTCAGCACTACTCCAGGTTCTGAAAAATATTTATTTCTTGGGTACAATAAATACACATCTACTTAAGTAAACATAACAGGATATATTTTCTGGAAACATTTTAAATTAGTCAGAAAGCATTTTGAGAGCATTGTGCTTCTGGCATTTCCTTTTTAAACAGGATTGTGTGCCAGGAGTTAACAAAAGGAAGGTTCATTCAAAAGTATTACAGTATTACCCCTACAGTATAACAATGGCTGATCAATAAGGGACTGAAAACTAGTATTGGAATGTTAACAGGGGTAAGGAAAAAGGGTTTAATCATTGGACTTTTTATTTACACGTGTAATACAGAGTAAGATGAACCATAAGAATTTGATAATATCAAAATCTTGGAAATCTTTGAAACATTTTTTAATAGGTGCATTTTATTACATGGATGTAAAGAAGCAATGTGAAGACAAGTTAATTCTAAACATTATTTGTCATGCTTCTCTATCAATGGCATTGATTGAAGAGAATCTGCCTCTGATATCCACCAGGTGGCGCTGTGGACACTGGGCCAGCAGGTGGCTAGTACAGGATACGTGGTGGAGCCTTACCGAAAGTACCCTTCCCTTCTCGAGGTGCTGCTAAACTTCCTGAAGACGGAGCAAAACCAGGGCATCAGGAGAGAGGTATGCACGGGTGCCCCTGTCTTGGCTCCTAACCCTTAGTTTTCCCCACAGTTGTCTCAGTAGAAATGTGAACCCAACTCTGTTGCTCATTTACTCAGTATGAGGACAGAAACCCTGCCTGTTAACATATATTAAACAAATGAAGGTCTGTTTAGATGTATTGACTTCGACCAGGGAATTGTAATAACATGTACACATACAGTCTGAGGCCATGCATATTTTCCATAGTTAGGGCCGGTTTATATTTCTGTGTAGGATCGACACAAAGCCTACGCCATAGCCAACACAAGTGGCCCTTGCCGTTATGAACAGTTGTACTTGTGCGCTGGTGTGTCTGTGTCGCTCTGCCAATACACCTCCAAAACGCTAGTTGGCGGTGGTGTTTCTATGCCACTGTGTTGAGTTTCTTCATGTACTTCAAACGATGGCGACCAAAACTGAGCAGATCATGTTTGAGTTTGAGCTAATAAATGCTCAAAACAGTTACTATTACTCAAATTATTGCAATGCAGAAAAGAGAGAACACGTGGGAGGAGAAGGTGGGTATGACCATTGAACGGACTGAGGCAGAGGGAAGGTGAGTTTTGTGTGCTTGTCTGGCCACTGAGAGACATCACAGTTGTTGTGGTCTGCGTCGCCCTGACATGTAGTTACATTTCTAGGGAGGTACACGTCAGGCTAGGGCGTAGGCTATAGGTTAGGGTACTTAGTTATGCCATACCTACACTGTACCTTTGGTGTCAATTCTATGCATAAGTATAAATTGGCCTTTATCCATAATTATGTGGGACTTTTTTCGTAAGTCTTGAGCTGTGATGTAAGTGATTGTTGTCATTATTTCTTCTCTTGTCTGTTACATTATGTGAGGCTCAGAGAGTTACTTGTCACTGGCAACTCTCGCACTTTGTCCTCACTATCTAATAGACCTGAAATCCTGTTCGGCTAATTATCCATTGGCTGTCGTGTAACCAGTGTAGGCTGACTATTTACTTGTTGATGTAACCTCGGGTATCACGTTTTACTGAATTTTGCGGGTTTTCTTGTGAATGTACGAATTTATCAATGCAGAAATATCCCACTGATTATCTGTCTTTTAAGCATCAAATACTCACCACCTGTGGGCCTGAAAGATGGCTCTGCTTACTCCTATGCAGAGGACAGCAGCTGAGGTCAGCCTGGATTTACAGCACTTAATACCGATCCCAGTGAGGACTCAGGGTCACAGAAAACAGTATCATAGTATCCAGAGAAGCTTCTCAAACCACTAATGCAATAAACTCCTCATCGATGTTGCTGATGTTTTCATTTCATTTTTCATTATGTTGTAAATAATCATCACTTTGCCAGTAAGTGGATAAATATGTTACTTCAACAGAGCTTCCGAACCATGAGGACAGAATGGCAACTTGTGACTGTCGAAAATTGATTCATAAATAGCATGGCTTATTTTTTTTTGAATGCTTAGACTATGATCATACAAATAAATCTAAACACTGGTAGTCGAATCAAAGTCAAGTGTAAGAGTCTGGTCAAGATGCTAACTGTGTGTGTGCTTTGTGTTTTCCAACAGGCTATCCGTGTTCTTGGTCTCCTCGGAGCTTTGGACCCCTACAAGCACAAGGTGAACATTGGAATGATTGACCAGTCAAGAGATGCCTCCGCTGTCAGTCTCTCTGAGTCCAAGTCCAGTCAGGACTCAGGTAGGCTTGTGATCACTATTACTAATCAGTTTTTCTACAATTTTGGCTGTGCTTTTAAACCAAGAGTCAGACTATGGATTAGTTTAACTTTTTATTAGTGTTCCTCAAAGTTGCAGCCTTGGGTTTGTTCTTTTGATTTTTTTTGTGTGCCTTGGACTACTCATATTCACCATACTGGAATTTGGGATGATTCCTCAGTTAGCCAGATTTTAATGGGAAATTAAACCATAAGGCAGAGGTATCATTGTTTAATTATATGTTGTATTTTTTATAGCAATTATAGTTTTTACGTTTAGATGGTAATTTTTTTCAAAAAAGAAGTTTACACTAAGGCACGGAGGACACTGTCTTAGCGCTTTTAACCCTGACCGTCTCACAAATCGCCTGTGGAGTTGGTCAGATGCATTTGATGCATTAGCAAAAAATCTAAGATGCCTCTTTAGAAATATAAACACTCCAGTTAGGAAGTGCACAGATCTCACAGCAGCTAGCCTAGACAGTAACACAATTAAAGATAGACTGTGAGGTAACTTATTGGAACAAACAACTTCTGTTTTAAAAGTCACAAAATTTATGAAATGGCAGTTTTCATTTTAGAAGTTTCATTTAAATGTCATTTAGAACAGGCATCTGAGACGTAAAACAAGGCATTTGCAGTTGGTCATAATTTCCTGCATCAGTTCTTCTACAACATTTGGATTGATAATATTCCAGCTAAAGATTGTGCACCCTGCATTTTTTTGTCCTGCTTATAAAGGACTTAGAAACACGGTATAGCTACTGTGTATATGAAAGATGCTCACATATTATAATATTTTCTAAAGCACCTGTTCATAGTGATGTAAGATGTTTTATTGTTTCGCTGAATTTAACAATATTTAATTGTGGAAAATCAAATTTAGACATCAGTCTGATGCATGTTGAAACATGATTGCATACACAGAATCCCCTCAGTTAGTTTCAAGTCAGTGCTGTGGAAAGAGCTATGAGTAAAACACACCTTTGAAGTCTTGAGTACAGTTTTTCTGTGGTCAGATTATGATTACTCTAGAGAGTAACTAAATACATCTTCAATTAATTGACATGTTGAATCAGGCTCACATAAACCAATAAAATCCTGCCTGGCCAAAAACACTTAGGATTATCATTTACGGTTTGGCTGTTTTACATTTTACAAATACAAATCTTATTTTGAATAGAGGGCAGAGAACGGACATGTTTATGTACTCAAAACAAAACCCAATTATTCAGGGTCTTGTACCGACATTTAAAAAGTTAACAGCATCTATGGATTTTTGTTTGTGATTTGTGGGAGCCTTCGTTGTTTGGGATCTAATTTCTGGCTTTTGTCTGATCTACGCCCAACTAAATCTCCAGAATGAGGTACTGTCAATACACAAGGAAATATAACTGCCTCACATCTTTTAAAGTGGAGATATTTAATTTAAAGTGACCCACTTTAGACAGACTTAAGCCTCTGTTTTAACGACTGATTGTAAAGAATTTACATCACTGCTTTTTATGTGGGAGAATTGATTACTGATACAGTCTATATACAGTTAAATGTATAACCGTATCAACTGATCCTATCCAATTGCTGTCAGAGTTTGTTTTGTCAGTATGTTTTTCACAAACCGTCAGAACAAAGCATGAAATGTATGTGACAGAACAGAACCGATGAGGCATTTTTCTAACTGTGGCATTATCTGTATGGAAAGATAAATCCATCTTCAAATATATTTATTACTTAGATAATACCAGGTTATACATCTGGTTCATATCTTTTTCCCACCAGTCTTCCTGCTGCTCTGACTTTCAACCCATTAAATTAACTGTAAGATACCAGTGGCTAAAAACACAGAATACAGGTAGATTTGGCTCTTATTGTAAGCAAGGGTATCCAAAAGAACGTTGTTCTTTACTTCCCACAGTATGATAGGAATAACATACTGATGATTTTTCTCTTTTTTGGCCAGACTAGTTGTGAGGTAGAAACCCACTGGTTATCCTGGGAATGGCAGTTATGGAAAGGTCATAGTGTCCCCAAAACATTTGGATTCATCCTCTGTTGACTACAATAAACCACTGAAACTCTCATGGTAATTAAGGAGTCTTTTACATGCCTTATCATAGATGGCAAATTTTAAGCAGATTGTGGCACATAATGAAAGGTATTGCTGTCACAAAGGCCATCATCCTCTGGAGATCTTGAAAATTCATAATAATTACAATAAAAATGCTACTCTGTCCTTAGTCATGTGGATTGTGTATGGAGAATGCAGGATCACTTGTCTGATTCAGTTATGCATCTCAGTATTTGACCTTGGACAATATAGTAATAGTTTTACCAGTTTGTTCTCCAGCTAAATGGACTGTGACCAGAATTTGAGGTTGTGTATCTTTTGGCTGATTTTTCAGGACCAGTGTCTGGAGCACTAGCATTTTCGACTGCATGTATTTTGTTATGTGGGAGGTCATTGGCTAGGCCCATCTCCTCACCTGACTTCAAACAAGACCAGTCACATAACTACAAAACGACAGGGTCATAAAACTGACAAAATGATGTGAATTCCTTCTTAGTAAGTTGCTGTACTTACATCTGTTATTGTGGCTAGGAAACATTTCAGTTTTTTGCTACGCAGCTGAAGCCTGAATTATTACACTACTGCTGCCTCACTTAGCTACACTGATGCCTGTTTGTGGGTTTAAAAGATACAGATGTCTAGCCATCTATCAGCTTCAGTAATCTAGACTTGGTGAAGGCTGGAATAAAAGATCCAACATGGAAGCTACCCTCTTTTCCCTATAGGCTCTGTGCCAGTCGGCTATGTCTACAGTCCAGAGTCTGAAAGGAGACAGCTTGAGCAGCTGAAACTGTATTCCTGCAGAAGGCCAGTGAAACACTAGATACCGGACATCTGTATTCTCAGATGCCTTGTAAAGCTCAGTAACTCTGCATAGATAAATAGACAGACTGACCCACTTTTACTTATTAAAAACGATATATCACCATTGTTGCTTGGTTTATTTTAAGAAATACTAGAAAGAAGAAAACAATTATGCTCTGGGCATGACTGCCAAAACCCTCGTGGCTGCTTAGATTCTCCGGTAATTGAAGTGATTCTGAAATGGCGTATTACGGATGGCAGCAATCGCACGAATATCTTGAATTTTGAGGGTAAAGGTGAGATTTGTCAGGCTCTCAGATCAAAACACTAACACACCCACACTGTATTAGTGTGGGTGTGTTGCTTCAGGTGCTCATGATAAGATCAAATACAATGCAGGAAGGCTGGATTGAGTTGTACATCAGTGAGCTGGAAGACTTATTAGACATCAAAACACTCCACAGCTTTTTATGATGCCATGGGACAGTATTTTTACAAGTCTGTCATCTTACCTTTTCCTTCAACAATCATGAGGTGACAGAAGTTTTACTGTTCTTGTTCCAACTTTAACCAGCAATGTAAAATTTCAAGTATTTGATTGGTTGAGGTAGAGCCTGAACGTAGCATTGTTCTTTGGCAAAAGTTGGCCCAGCTTAAAAGCTTTAGCTGGGTGACTTGTGTTTTTTTTGCCAGGGTGACTGTTTATCAGGTTCTGCACTGTACCAACGCAGCAATCTCACTGAATTGACTAAAGGGCGGCTTCATTTTTTTCCCCATGCATTGCTAACGATCTGAACTCAAACCTAGCGCTAAGATTAATTCAAATTTTGTATAGCATAGAACAAAAATGTTTGGTCATGTATTTCTCTGTAATACTAGATAGCCTTTTTAAAATCTCACCATGTGGGTCTATCCATAGGGGGACCTTGGGGTTGTTGCTGTGATTTTAGTCTGTGCGAGCCTGATGATCAGTATATTAAAGGGTTTGTGTATAGAGGACTTGGTATTATTGTTGTCTAGGACTACTTATATTCACCATAATGGATAATTCCTCAGTCAGCCAGATTTTAGAAGAAAATGAGTTTCTGCTTCATCTGGTTCTAATATATATTTTTTTAATTTTTCCTCAGCACTACTCCAGGTTCTGAAAAATATTTATTTCTTGGGTACAATAAATACACATCTACTTAAGTAAACATAACAGGATATCTTTTCTGGAAACATTTTAAATTAGTCAGAAAGCATTTTGAGAGCATTGTGCTTCTGGCATTTCCTTTTTAAACAGGATTGTGTGCCAGGAGTTAACAAAAGGAAGGTTCATTCAAAAGTATTACAGTATTACCCCTACAGTATAACAATGGCTGATCAATAAGGGACTGAAAACTAGTATTGGAATGTCAGCAGTCAGCCAGATTTTACAGTGCAAGTAAACCAAAAGGCAGACTTACTATTGTTTAATTACTTGTTGTATTGTTTTATAGCCATTATAGTTTTTGCGTTTAGTAATTTCTTTCAAGAAAAGATGTTTCCGGTAAGGCACAGAGAATATATTGTATTAGCTAATATACTATATGAGCTTTTCAGTACTGGTCATCTCCCAAACCACCTGGGGAGGCAGTTTTGATGCATTTGATACATTAGCAACAAATATCAGGTGTCTTGTTATAAATATATACACTCCGATCAGGAAGTGCACAAATCTGACATCAAATAGCCTAGATTAATGTAAAATGTGTGTAGCATAGAACAAAGAGGTTTGATCATGCACTTCCCTTACAGTCTTATAACTGTGTGAACTCATATCATCATGAAATACCTCATAATGCCTAAATAAAAATGAAAGGTAGCCCAAAAGAGAAACAGTAATATGTTTGTGTTGGCAAACTAAGTTATTTTTCCATTGTTGGGCTTTAAACAGGACAAAACACACAGGGCATAGTCATCAAATACTGCAATCAAGCTCTGTCTCATTAAAAAAAGAAGAAGAAAAAAATCCGTATTTAATTTTTTGGCGAGTGCTACAATGGAGTGTGGTGCCAGAACTGACAAGCGGCCAGCAGCAACAAGCCAAAAATATCAGCGCTCTTCTCCTATCAGCTTATTATTGTTGTCAAACTTTATAGCCAGTACCAGAAGCATTTTCAGCTGTAGTATGGAGAGGAGGTGTTGATATAGATGGTGAAGGGGGGCTGGGTCTGGGAAGCCATAAATCATTGTTGATATACTCAAAGGTACAAAGTGGAGAATTATTGCCTGGCTAATGGTCTTGGAGAGTAATGACGGCATAGCATTCAGTCCTACATATTCACAAGGGTTGTGCTGATGAAGTTACTGCTGGAATTGAATTTATAGTTGTAAAATTAGCTCCAGTCTATGTGATGGTATGATCGCAATTGGAAAAACCAGAAGTAGTTTAAATGGACCGCTTTTATCCTTGAGAATCATGCTGGAGTTGTTCTTTTACTGCTTGACTAAAGAAAAGGCTTATTGCTGCTGACTGACACTAGTGCTAGCTTCACATAGTGAGTTAAAAGCAAAATCTGTGATCCAAAATAAGTTTTCCTCCACAACAAAAAATCAAACCACTAGTTCCTTTTCAGTACAGAGCCAACATTAGACTAAATTACAACTAAAAGTTATTATTGTCTTCTAATATGGTTTAAGGTTGGTTTATATGTGCAATTCTTGTGAATAGCAGGACCCCCCCGTTTCTATTAGTAAAGAAAAAGGCTTCAATGCAAAATGCAGACATTCCTTCTATAATTCATAGTTTGAAGTTATTTCTGTTAATATTTCTCAAGTGTTTAGGGAATGATGACAAAAATACAGATTTGGTTACTAATCCAGGAGATGACTGATTGATTGAACTTTTATGAAATATGTCTGTGCTGTAGTAAATAGTACATGTGGACAATGGAGTGGCTTGTGATTAGCACTGTTGTCTCACCTTTGAAGATGTGGTATGTGGAGGACTGAAACCTATATAAATATATAGGTTTATATAAATATATAAATAAATAACCTATATATATATAACCTATATATAAACCTATATAATGGTGGACTTGAGCAGTCCTTTCAACTTGTGTTAATACCAGGAAGCTTCCCTCAGATGATTGAAAAAGTATGAAATACTTTGCTGGAATTACTATTGGAAGTATTTATAATCATTTCTTCCTCAACAGTGTGAGATGTTGCAAGTGTTGTATGATAAGTTAGTAACAAAAACCCAAGGGAACCCCTCTATTTTCTCTTCATCCCAGCGGACTACAGCACCAGTGAGATGCTAGTGAATATGGGCAACCTGCCCCTGGATGAGTTTTACCCGGCTGTGGCAATTGTCACTCTAATGCGCATCCTGAGGGATCCTTCACTCTCCAACCACCATACCATGGTAGTCCAGGCTGTCACCTTCATCTTTAAGTCTCTTGGCCTCAAATGTGTCCAGTTCCTGCCCCAGGTCATGCCCACTTTCCTCAATGTCATCCGGGTGTGTGATGCCAGTATCCGAGAGGTAGGTAGCACTACAGGGTAAGAGGAAGGATGCCGTCTTGTTGCTTTGTTATCTTTTTACCTCTTGTTAATAGTCAGTTATTCACAAAGCAGGTCTCTTACTCTCTTTGCTGTCTGTGCTCTTGTTGTCCTCCAGTTCCTCTTCCAGCAGATGGGAATGGTTGTGTGCTTTGTGAAGATCCACATCCGCCCCTACATGGACGACATCTTCACCCTCATCAGAGTGAGTAACTGTGTCAACACCCCCACCGACCCCAGTCCCTAAACACTGATCATCCAGCCCTTCTTTTTCTTGTGAGTCAGACAAACAGCTGCAAACTCTTATTTGCACTCAGTTGTGCTCTCCACTTTCTTCATTAGGAGTAATGTGTTCAGTTCCCCTGGATGAAGGTCTGGCTCCACGTCCCCCAGCAACACACATCATGCGTGGTGTGGTACTTAACTCTCAAGATTAAAGAGGCTGTGGGAGTGGAACAATGAGAAAATCATGTTATTAATATTTGGATAATATTCTTTTTTTCTCTTTTTAGTGTTGGTCATTGTTTCTAACTGCAATGCTAGATGCAGCTCTGATGTACATTTCCACTCACATTGTCCAATTTATTTCTAAGAGAAAGCTGGTGATGACTCCTCACATTCACTCTTATCACATGATGCGGAACAACTGCTAAGGCCATAGTCCCTGCACTTGCACAAACACACTTGTCTAGCACATAATCATTTAGCAAGGCACAAAATATCGTATGACTGTCCTTTTATCGGAATTTAGGTAACAGTTTTGCAATGGCGGTAACTCCTCCTTGAGAAAAGTAGTTCAGAAAACTGGCCCAAGGCACTTCAAGTCTCTCTGAGTTAATAAGTAGCGAGCGAAACAAAGAATCTATTCATTTTTGCTCCAGCTCAGGTCCTGCATCCAGATGAGGGGGCTGGAATAGCCATTCAGGATATACACTCACTTGCACTCTAGTCAGCTGCCACAGGGAGGGAAAGCAGGAAGTTGGGGGCTGCTTGAGACCTCTGGTCACTGACAAAACACCTCCACCAGATCTCACAGCTGAGGCCCATTGACTGATTGACATATTGCGTGACTTCAGGTCCTTAACTCCTATTGTTATTGTCTCTAATGTACACAGTGGCCATTCCTAAATTTTCCAAAACGGTGTCATAAGCCACAAGATGTGATGTCAGTCCCAGTTGATAGGAGACTGTCTCCATTACTCACTATGTAGTATTGTGAAGCTCCCTCTCTGCCTCTGGCATGTGAACGCTTTGTATTTCCAGAGGGAAATCTGCCTAAACATCTGTCTCACACTCACCTCATTGATGGAAATACATTTTGAACCAGTTCCTAAGACTAACACAAACCCTCAGCTATATAGCAGAGCAACATGGATGAGGACGTTCTTTGTGCTAAGTACTTGGGACATACTTTGAAAATTGTAAAGGTTTATATTCAAAAATTGGACTTAAATTGGAACATTCATTTAGGTCACCCTTATTTAGGCCAGTTGTGTCTATCTATTAGCTTAGTAAGTTATTTTTGTGCATTTTTTAGATCATGCTCTATATTTATATATTAAATATATTAATATATTAAACAATATATTAATTTTATTAAATCTATTCTCCACATAAACTGACCGGCTAATATTATTTAACTGTTGTTTTTCAGTAAGGTGGTAAGCTAATTTTTATTATCATAATAATATTAGAGCTGGGAAACTGAAATCTAGCATCAAAGCAGTGGGAGAGTGAATAATCTTCTGTAGTGTACATTTGGCTTATAGTATTGCAATCCACTTCTTTGCTATAAAAAGCCAGCACAGAAGTTTCTTAGTTTATCAATATTGGAAGAAATACTCCATATGACGTTATTCTAAATAATAGCAACATATTGTGTTCTGTGCTGTAGGAGTACTGGACACCAAACAACCCCATGCAGAACACCATCATCCTTCTGATCGAGCAGATTGTGGTGGCACTGGGTGGAGAGTTCAAGCTCTATCTGCCTCAGCTTATCCCACACATGTTGCGTGTCTTCATGCACGACAACAGCACCGGGCGCAGTGTTACCATAAAGGTGAGTGAAAGGTGGGGCAGTTCAGATGACAAAATCGCCAATCCTGCTGTGCAATTATAGGCTTATACCAGGCTAAAGTGGTGTATGCAAGATTTTCCATGAACTTTGTACAATCTGCGATTGAAGTGTACACCGAAGAGTAGCCCATCCAGGATATCTAACGTAGGAAGAAAAGCTGCTGTTACCCCCATGTTGATTCACAGGGCTTTTACTGAAAAAATACTACTAGATAACAAAAATTTTTTTTCTTAACATTTATTATTTCAGTGTTGCAAAAGGTTTTAGTAGCAGTAAAACATGTTTTTTGTATTTTTAATAGATTGAGAAATAAATGTTTGTGTAAAATGTTTTTTGTTTTTTGCCAAGGTCACATTTTTCATTTATAGTTAGTCCATAAGTCCATAAGTATTTTGACAGTGACACAATTTTCAAAACTTTTCATCTGTAAATGGATATGAAAACTAAGTCTACAAGATGTGATTGGAGTGCAGATTTTCAGCTTTAATTCAATGGGTTTATCAGAAATATCTCTAACCATTTAGGAAGACACAGTAATTTTTATACATAGTCATTCATTTTAAAAGGCTCAAAAGTAATTGGACAATTGACTGACAGTTTCATGGCCATGTGTGGCCTATTCCCTCGTTATTTAATTTCAGATAAAGCAGATAAAAGTCTGGAATGGAGTTGATTTCAAGTGTTGAATTTGCATTTGGTAGCTGTTCATGGGAATTCAGATGGAGGAGGCCATCAGTAGGCTGAAAAAACAAAACAAACCTATCAGACAGATGGCAGAAACTTTAGGAGTGGCCAAATCAACAATTTAGTACATTCTTAAAAAGAAAGAATGCACTGGTGAGCTCACCAAAACCAAAAGGTCTGGAAGACCACGGAAGACAACTAAAGTGGATGATTGCAGAATTCTTTCCTTGGTAGAGAAAAACCTTTCACAACATTTCGCCAGGTCAAGAACACTCTCCAGGAGGTAGGCGTATCATTGTCAAAGTCTACAATCAAGAGATGCCTTCATGAATTTAAATATAGAGGGTTTATCACAAGGTGCAAACCACTGGTAACACTCAAGAACAGAAAGGCCAGATTAGACTTTGCCAGAAAAAATTTAAAAAAGCCTGCCCAGTTCTGGAAGAAGATTCTTTGGACAGATGAAACCAAGCTTAACTTGTACCAGAATGATGGGACGAGAAGAGTATGGATAAGGAAGGGAACGGCTCATGATCCAAAGCATACCACATCATCTGTCAAGCATGGTGGAGGCAGTGTTATGGCCTGGGCATGTATGGCTGCCAATGGAACTGGGTCACTGGTGTTTATTCATGATGTGACTGCTGATAGAAGTAGCAGGATGAATTCTGAAGTGTACAGGGTTATACTATCTGCTCAGATTCAGCCAAATGCTGGAAAACTTATAGGACGGAACTTCACAGTACAGATGGATAAATATCCAAAAACTTAACGTGAAAGCAGCCCAAGAGCTCCTCAAGGCCAAGAAACTGAATGTTATTCAACGGCCAAGTCAGTCACTTGACCTCAACCCAATTGAGCATGCTTTTCACTTAGTGAAGATGCTTTTCATTTCCTAAAAGGTCAATGGGATATTTTTTTTGTAACCCCTTGAATTAAAGCTGAAAGTCTACACTTCAGTCACATTGATGGTTCATTTCAAATCCATCGTGGTGGTGTACAGAGGAAAAATTGCAAAAATTGTGCCATGTGCATGTGAAATTTATATCATAAGAAAAATTACAGGTTGACCTTTACCTGTGACACATAGAATTTAACATGTCAGAATTAAAAAATATAATTAGAAATTTAACAATAAAGATACAACAAACTGAGAGTTTGCAGAAATGAATACAGAAAGGCTGGAATTGAAATTGTGGTCACAGAGCTGGAACAGCTTAAACAAAGTTCTTTCAGAACCCTCACCAGGGGCTTAACAAATAAAAAATATTGCTTGGAAACAGCTTAATGCTGCCACGAATGCTTACTCAGCAGAGTGCAGAGCAGTAGCAGAAAAAAAAAACAAAAAACTGAGTCATTTGAACATACAGCACTTGCACTAAAAACACACCAAACTACCTGCTGTGGCCACGTGCAATGGCAGCATCATAATCACAGTGTGTATACTTTTAATAATGCACTCCCTGTATGTTCATCATGTTCCATGTCCTCGAGCAATGCATTATTTTCCATTTTGTTCAGTCACTGTCAATTTCTTTTTGTTGTCTTTTACATAATTTTACTGGTGGCATTAGTTCAAACCCAATTTCCAACTCTCTCTTTCTAAATGGTAGGATTATTTTTTCCTGCCGGAATATGTTTGATAGTGCTTTGAGAAAACCACATAGTTGCCTAAGCATTTGTCTATTTATCTTACAAATAAGGGCAGAGACCGTCAGTGGTTGTCATGCTTATTTCTTTACTCTTTGCAAGTCTGGTGGATTACAAATCGTTCTTCCTCTATTTTGTGGATCATATTTTTGGCTGGACTGCAACAGCGTGGCCAGCCCAATGAACACGAATGTCCATGACTGACTGACTGACTGACTGACTGACTGACTGACTGACTGATAAAGTTGTCTGTGAAGATTCTCAGTCATCCAGGTCATGGTATAAGTGTAAGTGCTACATGAAGGCAACTGCCTTTTGTCAATAAAGTTACATCATTGGTCAGCTGAATATCACTTGACTACATGCTGAAGTTACACCATTTGCTGTTGCTCTTTCAAAATGTAAGGCGCAAACAGTTTCTGTTGCATTATTTGGGGAGTTGTTGAAAAGCAGTGTTGCCAACTTAGCGCCCCTGTTGCTACATTTACTGACTTTTCATGCCCTTTTAGCTACTTTTCTTCACGAAATCATCGAGCGACAAATTCAAGTGACTTTTTGGACTAACATTAGCTACTCTCCGTAGGAGAGAGAGGCCAGTATTACCTCGTAAGCGCACGGTCGGACTTGCCCTCCGCAGGCACACTTCAGTACGCATCCCCTTTAATTGAGCGCACGGCAGTTGACACAGACAGAATGAGCCTCTAACTTTCTCTCTGAGTGATAATTTTATATTTAAATATAAACGAAATCACAGCACAGCCATTGGGTTTAACTTATGTGTATGGTGATTTTGTAAGACAACATCACGGTAATAAAATCGGGGGTGCAGTGCGGAGCAGCAGCTTGAAAATGGCTTGGAAGTGACAGCTGGCTAACATTAAGTCTTAATGGGCCACGTTTCAGTCACTATTTCATACTTGTTCTGTTGTCTGACAACAGAAAAAGAAAAACATGTAAATGAGAACAGCTTTATTGGGAATTAGGCTGTGTTAAATGTCTCTATATGTGAGCACAAAGAGTAGGAGAGAAGCAAACAGATAATGGGCGGTCTAGCCACATACTAGGTTATGACCTTGTCTTGTTAATATACGGCTTTCTTTGTTGAACACAAAGTTCTCTATGTGGTACAAAATTGGTAAATCCCACATTATGCTTAGAAAAAGAGTGGAGGTTTCTCAAATGTGTCCCATGTGTACATCACTACATCAGATTCTAGCAGGCTTTGGAATCCTGAGGACAAAGTTTGAGAACTATGGATGTAGAACAGGTAAATAACCTGATGAGTCAGAGTCAGATGAAAGTAACGAGACTTTGTCACAGTATAATATGACCGCAAATAATGTGTTGCGTAACTGATTTTCTTTTAGGTAAGAGTTGACCACTCAGCTTACTTTGACATTTGACAGATGCACTGAAAAGTGACACATTGTATGTGTAATAAGTCTGATGGAGAAAGTGCACTAATGAGATTGAAAAGATCACGTTAGATTCGAGTTGTTGTTTGGGTAGATAACTAAATTTTGCTAGCACTGTCAAGGGGAGCGAATATTTAAAAAGTACTTCTGTCACTCCACACTTTCTCAGGGAGCACAGGAGCTCAGCCCATGTTTGACTTATTGTGGAGCTGTTTTCCGTTTGTGGTTTCTGTCAATATCTGTCAAGACCATTCAGGTCCAAGCTGTTCACTTGTAATACAGCAGCTCAAAGACAGTATAGACCTGTAGCTAACACACTCTCCTATTTCAGCAGCTGCTGCTAGCAGTTGTTGGGGTTTTCCCTCAAACCCTAAATCATGGTTTGGGTAAAGACCACAAAGACAGCATCATAAGGAGCACGGTCATCTAGTTGTTTCTCCTCTGGTGCAGTTTTGTCTCAGAATCTCCAGTATTAGATAACCCAGGAGCCCACAGTCTGGATAGTCTGTAACTGGATCTGGAGCCTAATTATAAGCACAGGATGGGGATCATGATTTGGGGGACCTGGGAATCAGGTTACCTTCTCGTCCAAATTAGAAGAAAAGAAAAACATACTTAAATCATTTCATGGAGCTGTTCTGTCCACAGCACAGCACACACGCACACTTGTACACCTCCACCTTGGCTTCCTGCTGTCTCGCCGTGTGCAATTTAGACATAGGGTTGGAGGTGCGGGCAAAGAGAAGAAGCAGTCATAGTGTGTGGTGGGTTTGTTGGCTGCAACATACGTCATATTTTAAAACCACCATCCATCCACATGTGCTGCTCACACATGCTCCACACAACGTGGTTTGACCATGAGACCAAACTACAGAAACCTTCTCAAAAAAACAACCAAATTTAATGTTAACATTTTTATTTAAGACTTGTTGTGGACAGCTGGCTGGCTATATCGAAGAGCAAAAACACCCAGTACGCCCTGCTACCTTGCTGATACATTTATGAATTTAGCACATTATATTCAGACTGTTGCTTCATGAGCGATTCAAAATTCCTGTGCCACAATCAGATTTGGTGTCCCCCCATTAGAAAAGAGTTTCAACGACACTCAGAAAAAATGGTGTGTTATCCTTATTACAGTATATTGTCTAATCATGACAGGAGGGTCACACTCAGTCAGGTCATACTTGGGTATCACAAGTACGGATGACAAGTAGGCAAAATGTTTTTGGCCATCCAGCCTTTATAAATGTCATTACCACATTCAAAATTGAAACGAGAAGATATATGAATAGTTGATAGATGTGTCTGTGCAATGAAACCATTGATTTAGAATCCCATGAACCTTTGCACAGGAGGAAACATCATGACAATATAAGCTCCCATTTCTTTTCCATTTCAGTTGTGCAGCTAATTTTAATCATCTTGAAGACATGAATAAATTATGCATAAATTTGGCAAGGGCTACCACCAGATTCTTAAAAGAAAGTAAACATTTAGTTAGTTAGTTAGGTTACGTACACCATAGGCCTTAACAGCAATCCTACTCATTCATGGCATATCATAGGACCACTGTTTTGGATAGACAACCACATCACATTTCTCTCATGATTGTCTACTTTGGTTTCATTCGGGACAGCCCAAAATCATACAGTGTATAGGGACAATAACGTAAAACTCTACATTAAGGTTCAACACACTAGTGTATGTTAATGCCAATATGCACAAATATATTGAACAGAAGATTCCCAGTGGGAATCAAACTAGAGATATCAAGGTTACATAGTACATATTATATAGTATTATATATGACTGCTGGCCCACCAGGACACCCTACATTGTGTGTTTCAGTGTGGAGTTTTGTACTTGAAATATGCCATATTTGTGGCTCCAGTGCACTTTGTGTTCTATTTTATGGTCTGTGTGCTGTGAGGTGACATACAATTAAGTTATCTGGTCATTCATTCATATTCATAGTTTTTCTGGAAGGCTTTCATGCCATGCCAACACCATCCGGATTTTGTTTTAGAATTCCTGAAGAAAACCAGCCATAACAAACTCATTAAAATGAACCGCTCATGTTAAGTATTGTGGTATGTGGGACTGAGCAGTGTGTACTTTATTTTGCAGCTGCTGAACGCCATCCAGCTGTTTGGTGCCAACCTAGACGACTACCTCCACTTGTTGCTGCCTCCAATTGTTAAGCTTTTTGATGCCGCTGATGTGCCCCTGCAGGCCCGCAAGTCCGTACTACACATGGTTGTCCCTTTGCTTATGTAGTTGTAGTTTGAGATCTAGTATATATTTAGATACATTCACACTGGAATCCTCAGTTAATTTTATTGATGTAATTTCGTTGTATTATCTCCTAAATCTGCTTTCAATTGTTATACACTTGCACCACAGAAATGGAAAAATCAAACTAGATTAGCCCTGTAATAATAGAAAGAAGAGCTGGGTTTCACTGGAAGAATTCTTTACAGCACAGAATTCTTTACAGTCTAGCTGGCAAATACCTCACCCTTTCACATATCTTCTTGATGATAGCAGGCAATGTCCCTTTTTGTGTCTGTGTCTTACTAATATTTATGTGAAGCTCAGCTTTTTCTGTGTATCTGTTTTTCCTCCATGTGGCTCAGGGTTGCCTTGGAGACACTTGACCGACTGACAGAATCCCTGGACTTCACAGACTACGCTTCACGCATTATCCACCCGATTGTTCGTACACTTGACAGCACGCCTGAGCTGCGCTCCACCTCTATGGACACCCTGTCCTCGCTAGTTTTCCAGTTGGGCAAGAAGGTAACTATAGCTGTCCCCAGGGCTCCCTTTAGATGTAGCTATTATTCAGTGGACTACTTCCAGCCTCCCTACTGCTGGCTTCACAAGAACAGCATTTTCGGTAACCCCCCCATTATTTTTACTACTTCCTGCCAGACTGCTGATGTCATTGGCCATTTGGTGGTGGGGGGGTAGTGTTTATGAGAGTGGATGAGGTCATATTTACCCCTACCTTTCCTCCATAGCCCCCCCCCCCTCCCTTATCCCTAAACCATCCTATCGTCTTCAGGCTTAACCTCAGAGCCAACAGCCCACATGCAGCCAGGTCTGGCAACAAATGTAAAGGGAAAACTTTTGATCTGAGACTCGTGGTTAGATACAAGTACAGGATACTCAGTTATTTGACTCATGATGAGGGAAAAAGGTAGCAAGATTAAACCACATAAAGCAAACATACACCCCTTTATTTACTCTCTTTCCCTTGTTATTTTCAGTACCAGATCTTCATTCCCATGGTGAACAAAGTGATGCTGAAACACAGGATCAACCACCAGCGTTATGACATACTCATATGTCGCATTGTTAAGGTAAGTCCCCACAATATATCAACCTTTTCTCAAAAACTTAGTAAACCAATTGATACTATGCACATTTCCTACATCTCTCCTGAATTCATGACAATATGTTCATTGTTCTTTGCCTCTTGCCCAGTCAGCTGCAAAAATTGTAATCCTTCATGACACAGAGTGACCGCACATGGTCAAGCAATAAATTACATGATAATCAATAAACAACACATTTTTATGTACAATGCACCGTAAGCAAGTCATTACCATGCTGTTTTTATCAACATTTATCCCTCAGGAAGGAAATTAACTTCTACATTCACAAATCATGTTTTAGGCATGACTCAACAATTGGTCTGTGTGTGGCCTGTGTGGCCTGTGTGTCTCTGTGGCCTGTGCGTGTGTCTGTGTCTGTGTCTGTGTGTGTGTGTGTGTGTGTGCGTGTGTGTCTGCGTGTGTGGTCATAATAGGGCTATACTCTGGCAGAAGAGGAAGAAGACCCTCTAATCTTCCAACATCGCCAGCTTCGTGGTAACAAAGGTGATGCTCTGGTCAGCGGGCCAGTGGAGGCGGGGCCTATGAAGAAGCTTCATGTCAGCACTACGGCACTTCAGAAGGTCAGAAGGGAAAATTTTACTTTAAAAGATTACCGATTACTGATTTATATTTTCATAGAGAGTGGTAACACTTTAGAATTCAACTATTTGTTTCACTGGCATAGTTGTTGACTGCAGGTATTGTTATTGTGTACTGTAAACAGTCGTGTGCACAAACCCATAGTTTACTTGTGATGATGAAATACGGACCAACAAACTAAAGTGATGACAAAATAAAGGAAAAACCTGAACAAATGAGCACTTAAACACAATGACTGCAGATTCATCCATACTGCACACACAGGGTTAATGAAGGGTTTCATGAGTATGAAATTGATGAGAATCATATGCCAATGGCCTTCATAGTCACCATATTTCAGCCCAGTTGAACAGCTATGAGACTGATGCGTGGACTGACACAGCACTCTCTACCACCATCATCAAAACACCAAATAAGGCTGTCCTTTGGAAGAATGCTGTTCCATTCTTTGGAGCATTTGATGACCTATAGCAAAAGTTTTATGGGTGCATCTCAGCCAGATGTTTCCACACACACCTGTACAATCTTGCTCCAACGAAGTTCCAGTGACTCTGAAATTAATGATTTCTGTCTCTTCGCAGGCTTGGGGTGCTGCCAGGAAGGTGTCCAAAGATGACTGGCTGGAGTGGCTGAGGCGCTTGAGTGTTGTCTTGCTCAAGGAGTCGTCCTCCCCAGCCCTGCGATCGTGCTGGTCACTGGCTCAAACCTACATCCCTCTCGCCAGGTACACAACGCTGTCATAGTACCTTTTGATCTCACTTTCTCCTCCCTCATTTATTTTTCACTTGTCTCATGTCTTTAATCATCCGCATTCATGATACACCAGAACAACTGAAAACATTCACATACAGTGTATTCAGAAAGTGTTCAGAGACCTTTGCTTTTTGCACACTCTTTTGTGTTACGGATTTAATTTTAAATGGATAAAAGTAGCATTTTTTGTTTTAGAAATTTTTGCAAATTTATTAAAAATCAAAAACTGAAATCCCTCATTTACAAAAGTAAATAGGATATAAATAGCAAGGAACTCTCTGTAGACTTCCGTGATAAATTGTGTGGAGGCATGGATTGGTGCAATGGTATAAAACTTTTTCTAAGGATTTTAGTGTTCCCAGGAGCCCAGTGACCTCAATAATATTGAAATAGAAGAAGTTTAGAACCACCATGACTTTCCTAGAGCTGGCCATCTGCTACTCTGAGCAACTGGGCAAGAAGTACCTTGGTCAGGCAGGTGACCAAGAACCCAGAGGTCACTCTAACACAGCTTCAGAAGTCCTCTGCAGAGATGGGAGAACCTTCTGGAAGGACAACCATCTTAGCAGCACTTCATCAATCAGGCCTTTACGGTTGAGTGGCTAGACGGAAGCCACTTGGAGTAAAAGGCATATGAGACAGCCCATTCTGAGTTTACCAAACAGTATTTAAAGGACTCTTAGAGCATGAGGAAAAAGATTTATTGGTCTGATGAGAAACTCCAACCACTATGCCTGGCAAACATTAGGCACTGCTCATCACCTGGCTAATACCATCCCTAAAGTGAGGCATGGTGGTGGCAGCATCGTGCAATGCGTGGACTTCTCAGCGGCAGGGACAGGGAGACTGGTCAGAACTGGGGGAAGGATGAATACAGCCAAGTACAGAGAGGTCCTTAAAGAAAACCTGCCCATTGTGCATTATGAAAATATGCATCGTCACATCATTTTGGACCATTATCTCTACAATATTTGTAAAAATAAAGGTTGTTTTTCACAGTAGATATTACAGACAGATGCTCACTGATGAACTGAGTGCTATTTCCTGAACTAATCCTTCACATTTTTGTGACCTATGGCACTGTGCGCCATAGAAAATAACACTGGTAAACAAGACTTATGTGAATGGATTTGAACTGTGATTTTCTCATCTTCACATAGCCATCTGACAAGATAACAGCCTTTGCCTGCTTAACAGAGTTTTTGTTCAGTTTGATGTCTGTAGACAGCTCACTTTCCCATTGGCCGCTAGTCAGCTGAGTTACGGTAGTGAGTATATTCTTCTCTCACTGTCATTCCTCTCTCATAATTATTTTCTCTAACAGTTAACATTTTTCAAACTTCAGTCTTTTTTAGCTCATTAGTTGTGACACAATTCTTCTCGCTGTGCAAAAATGCTATAATGGTAGGGAAAATCCTGCACAATAAAGTCTGCAAAAAGTGAAGGGTTCTGAATACTTTCTGAGGCCACTGTTATTCCCCATTTTAAAGCAGAGACATAATAGAATTTGGAGCTATGTTTTTAACTTCGCACCCCTAGTGGTGGAAAGCTGAGGGGTTTGGACAGCATCATTGAGCAAAGCAGTGAGACATATAGCTGTTGTTGTGGAGCTGCTCAATGCGGAGCTGCTCAGTTACCAGCACCACAAAAGACTGTTTGCACTAGCTACGAGTTTCCAGATGTGTCTCTGTGTAACTGTAAATATAAAGCAGATTGTTCGTGAAAAATACAATAGCTGCTCTGTGGTCAAAGCTATAATTCAACATTGTACTTATATGTATTGCTATACAGTTATCGTTTTTGTAAGCCATACAATAATCTTCTACAACAATCTAAACAGATTGATTTGCTGGTCTCCCAAATTCATTTAAAGCTTGCTTCTGAAAGAAATCCAAATTTTAATGTTGTGTCAGACACTGTGTGTCTTTGTTTTAATGTGTAAATGCCATTTCTGTGACCCACAGGGACCTGTTCAATGCGGCCTTCCTGTCTTGTTGGTCTGAGCTGAGTGAGGACCAGCAGGATGAGCTCATCCGCAGCATTGAGTTAGCTCTCACCTCCCAGGACATCGCTGAGGTCACACAGACTCTGCTCAACCTGGCAGAGTTCATGGAACACAGTGACAAGGTAAGAAGTGAACTGCAGCAGCTACATTAAACCACAGAATCACTTTGATATAGTTGAGACTAAAGGATGCACACATCATGTTTTATAAGGGTTTTTGCAGGTCTATATTGCAAGTTCATTTTTCTGAATTAAAGTCTTTCTAAATTCAAGGTTTTGATATTAGCTAATGCAAGGGACAAAAAGGCCTAACATACAGCAGTCCCACTACATGTCCTTCTCTGTCTCCCCCAGTCAATGGCACATTACCTCCTTCATTCACTCCTCTCACTGAGAGCGAGGTAACAAAACTCCTGAATTGTAGCCGTCCTACTACTTGTCCGCTGGACCCCATTCCTTCCTACCTCCCCCAAACCATATCTCCCACCATTGTGCCAGCAATCACACGTGGGATAGATACTTCGCTGGCTTCGGGAACATTTCCAACCGCATTCAAATAGGCTTGGGTAACACCCATGCTCAAAAAGCCTTAATTCGGTCCTGCTCAAGCTGTGAACTATCATCCGTTCTCATTACTTCCATTCTTATCCAAGGCTATTGAAAGGGCAGTTTTCAAACAGGTCTCAGAATTCCTGTCGTGGAATGACCTCCTTGATCCAAATCAGTCAGGCTTTAAGAGCGACCACTCAACTGAAATGGCTCTGTTGTCTATGACAGAAGCTCTAAGGGTAGCCAGAGCCGCAGCTCATTCCTCAGTTCTTATCCTGCTGGATTTATCAGCAGCCGTTGACACGTGGAACCACCGCATCCTGCTATCTATACTCTCTGATATAGGCAAAGTGCATTCTTGGTTTGAATCCTACCTCGCTCGGCGTTCTTTCAATGTGTCTTGGTAAGGGCAAACGTCCATTTCCCATTTCCTCCCCACAAGGGTCCCACAAGACTCGTTGCTGGGGCTCCTTCGTCTTTGCAATAAACACCACGTCCTTGGGTCATGGATTCTCAAAACACTGCTACGCAGACGATACCCAACTATACCTGTCATTTCTGCCAGTTGACCCCACAGTCTCGGTGCAACCAAACCAATCAGACAGATAATAGATACTTTAGGAATGGCCAAATCAACAATTTGGTATATTTTTAAAAAGAAGGAATGCACTCATGAGCTCACCAACATCAAAAGGCCAGGAAGACCATGGAAGACAACTAAAGTGGATGATCATAGAATTCTTTCCTTGGTGAAGAAAATCCACTTCACAACATTTCACCAGGTCAAGAACACTCTGCAGGAGGTAGGCGTATCATTGTCAGAGTCTACAATCTAGAGATTCCTTCATTAATTTAAATACAGAGGGTTTACCACAAGGTACAAACCACTGGTAACACTCAAAAACAGAAAGGCCAGATTAGACTTTGCCAGAAAAATTTTTAAAAAGCCTGCCCAGTTCGGGAACAAGATTCTTTGGGCAGATGAAATCAATATTAACTTGTACCTGATAGAAGTAGAAGAAGCTGACAGAAGTAGAACGATGAATTCTGAAGTGTATAGGGCTATACTATGCAGTGAAGGCCTGGCAAAGCATCTCAAGAGAGCCAACTCTGCATTTGGTAATGTCCATGGGAGACTTCTGGCACTCATTTACTGCAAAGGATTTTCATCCAAATATTGAAAACAAGCCTTATATTTATATTTACATTTATGTTGGTTTCTTCAATTCCTTTTCATCCTGTGAAAAAGAGGGACTATGTATACAAATGGCTGTAAACGGTTAATGCAATATTTTTATTCAACCCCTTGAATTAAAGCTGAAACTCTACACTTCAATCACATCTTGATGGCTTGATTTTGAATTCATTGTGGTGGTGTACAGAGGCAGAATTAAGACAATTGTATCACTGTCCTTATGTACCTAACTGTATGTTAGCTAGGTTAGCAGTTTCCTTAGTCGTAAAATAGCTTTCATTAGTTACAGCTTCTCTCTATTAATTATCGCTTTTGTTAACATCCATAGGAATAACCCACTAACAAAAAATGTTTATACATATACATATTTATTCTTTGTCGAGGCTTACTGTATTGATGGCTTGCAACTTGCGTATCGGAGTTGATGGTTGTAACTACCATCCTGAGTTGACAGACAGAGAAATATCCAGTTAGCTGTTTGATTAGCTTTGCTTTGAGTATCTGTTACACACCAATCAGATAATCGTTCGTTGATTGTTGATTGACAGGACATTCCTGTTATTGTTCCAGATCAAAGCATCTCTTTTTTTTTTTCTTTTTTCTTTTTGTCAGCGTATAGAACTCTCACTGTTTATATAGTGCCTTAGCCTTTCTGTAGTAGGGGAAACCCTGGTAGAGTTGAGATACTTGCACTGTGGCATGGACACAGTGCAAGTGGTTTTCAGAACAGTTGAAAAAGCACAGTAAAAGGCATTGTTTAAATGGATATCATGTTGTGGGTTTAAAGTTTATCCAAACTGCAATACATTATACCTCTTAACAGTGGATTAATAGGTCCAGTAAGAGAGTTGATCAGAAAACATTCTGACTACTATCATTTTAATAAAAATTAGAACAGGAATTTAGGAGCTAACACTTAAAACCACTGCAATAATTTGTTACATAGGTGTTATAAGACTACTCTAAGGTGAACAGAGAAAGCCTTTCAAAATTAGCACTTTCTCTCTAGTCTGTTGTTTGACTGTACATGTTGAGCTAGTTAGTGACGATACTGTTACGTTGAGGGCAGAGACCGTCATGGTTGGGTCATAATAATAATGGGTTTCAGCAGGGACCCCATGCTGTGAGGCTGCAGTTGAAACACATAGTGTGTCCTACTCCAAGTCAGTGGAAAGAAGGGCATAAGGTGTTTTCTGTAGGCTTTCAGAAATCTTTTCACAATCAGTTACGAAGGTGCATTAATACAAATCACTTAAATGCTACATCAAACTAACTTACTCCAGTCATTCACAATAATTGAGTTATAGTCAGTGAGACATTAGCAGAATAAGTTCTGTTGATGGCAAGAACTGCATTAATTGCTGATAGGGGACAATTGAGGTCATAGACAACTGCACATTCAAGTCTTATTTCGTTTACGAAAAAACCTTTGATTGTTTTGTACAATTTGTTTGCTTTTCCAGGGCCCACTGCCTCTGAGAGATGATAATGGTATTGTGCTGCTTGGTGAGAGAGCTGCCAAGTGCCGTGCCTACGCCAAGGCTCTGCATTACAAAGAGCTGGAGTTTCAGAAAGGCCCTTCTCCTCTCATCCTGGAGTCTCTTATCAGGTAGGAGGTCTCAAAAACTCAGAAGCACAAACTTTTTTTAAAATGAGAAACAACCACAGCCTTTATAAACTGTGAGCAGTTGAACTCAGACTTTCTACGTCACAGAATTTGACTGAAAACAGCGAAGTACAAGTTTTTTCTTTACATTAACTAAGCAAATAAGAAATGACTGTACTTAATGGTCTGCCTAACTTATTGTTTTGTTGTGTAATTTCTCCTTTGGTCCAAATAAATAACAAATAATCTCTTGTAAAATTTGAGATCATATCATAATTCGATGTCAGTGGGAGGTAAGTAATTGCTAATTCTCTGATGTAGATTTCATCCTCATCGCAAATACTAGGTGTGGTGTTTTCACTCTAATAGATACACAAAGAAATGATATTATACATATCCTCCTGTCCCATAACCCTTTGATATCTTTTGTCATCTTTTCCATCCCCTTTTCTCATCTTTCTTTATTTCGGTGTCTTTGGCATGGCACGGAGAAATCTGTTTTCCAGGCATCTAATTGGATGCTTGCCTTCTTTTCATCTATGAGTGTCTGGACTTGTGTTTCTCAGGGGCCTGTTTTCAATTTCTCAGGAGCCTTGATGATGATGAATGATGGGAGCCGGCACTCTGGTGTTTTCAATATCCCCATCTGTTTCTCACCTCTCCAGGATTTCCCATAAAGATCTAGAGTCTAGTGTGCAAAAGCACTACGTAAACCTGGCTCTACTGAGCTGTGGCTGTATTAGAAAAAAAAGTGTTCATATCTAATCCACATTTTTTGATGACAAGGAGGCATCGTCACTGGTTTTCTAGTACCCCTGAGTTATGATATTTATAGGTGAGTGTAATTTCAGGAATTGTTCCTTGTGTTCATACATACTCATACTCATTATAGTATAAATTTTATGAGTATTAACTGGTATGAATAAAGCGTGAGGGATTTGAACAAAATCAGAAGAGTTAGTTTGTGGCGTGACTATATTCTCGGGCCTCATAGCTTTGGATAGAGCCAGGTAATTGGTCACATTTACTGCATTATTCCTATGAAACAGAGGGAATACTGTTAATTGAGCATTTGGCATATGGCATTATTGGTACATTGTGTAGTGTCTTTAAATGGACTTGTTCTCTTGTAAATTTAGTTGAATTGGACAACACAATATGTTGTAGAATGTAATGATGGGGGGTGAAAGGTGTGTGATAGGTATTTAGAAAGTCTGTAAAAGTAATTTACAGGGTAACTACGAATTTGGTGGTTCCATCACCAGTGTAGCGACTGCAGTTGGACATTGTTGCATCTGTACAATGTGTCAATAATTAATGTGTAGCCATATTGTTAGCATGAACCATGGAAGTACTTGGAAATGGAGTTTTAAATTAAGTTTAGCATGTTCAGATGTATAGAGGGCTTCAAAGTGTTAAGCAAAATCTCATTTTATGCTTGCAATCCAGTGTGACTTTTATTCCTAATTTTATTTTAACCTCTCAACTGCTTAAATGGAAACAGTTAATGAGTAGAAGGGGCGGACAAACCAGCAGGAAAACTTGTATAATGTAATTAAATCCAGTAGTGCTACCATGTACCACCTTTATGGTTTGGATGTTTTACTTGTGTTTTGACTGCGTCAGAAGTATGGTTTTCCCCTGTCTAAGAAAAATAACAGATGGAACACCTCATACAGTGTATTGTAACTTATAATTACAATTATATACATAGGTTTATATAGATATTAATACTAGAAAAACAATAAAATCCAATTTAGTTCAACATCACAAAATGTAGCCTCCAAAATTAGCCTCAAGTTGAATCAACAACTATCTGACAGTCCCATTACAATTTACTATAAAACAGTGTCAGGATACTTAGGATTTTTGAAAATTAGGCGAACATAGTTCCTATAAAAACAAGGCCCAAATTATAGATGCACAAAATAAACATAATGTTCTTGCTCAGGCTATAATAAGCTCATTGGAATATGTTGATACCCTTTTAGCTTTCCACATCATAGTTTTTATGTTTTCTAGGGTTTATAGTAATACCTCACTAAATTTTAGCCTTCCTGAAAAATAATGTTAAATTCCATTTGCAGAAGTTGGGTTTCCTAAATGAGGAATGCTAGTTTTTAGGACTGCCTTTATGAAGACACAAAAGGTTTACGTCAATAGTAATGTATACGTCACTAGTAACAGACCTCTTATCGTAGCATTTACACCGTCCACCACTGTCTAAGGTCCGCTTTTTGTTGTTGAGGACACAAGTTTGAATACTTCGAGCCCTTGAAATTGAAAGACCCGTTTATTTTTTATTGTCCAAATGTCTTTTTTTGAGTGCTCTTTATTCCACTGTGGCCATTGCGTTTAAAGGGAAGGGATAAACGTTCTGCTTTTATTAGATGTTTACCCTGACTGACTTGTCACCTTGTAAAAGGAAGAGAATCTGACTAAGCCTACCACTGAACCTGTAAAGGCAGTGCTCCCTGTCTGTAGGTATTTGAATGCTGTAAGGAATTCTGTTGGTTCAAAGCAAAATGGTGTTATTGTTTTCAAAGTAGTAAACCTGGAGGAATTTAACTCAATGGCAGAATAGACTCTGTGTGTGTGTGGTCCTCATTCCTGCATTTGGCTTAGGCGCCTGGGACCTTTAGCCAGGATGTCAGGAGATGACCTGAGAGTCAGAGGTCATTGGCTCAAGGCAAATATGTAGCCATTATTGGACATGAATGGATGCAAGGCCTAGATCTGCTTTTAGATTCCCATTGAGTTTGTCACAACTATGCATTTAGCCAGTGAAGTGAAGTGAAGAGAATAATGCACTGTAGAATTACCTGTTTGAGACACTTATGCACTATGTTTCTTTTAAAAAATATGTTTATTTTCTATCATATAAAACAACATAATTACAGAGCTGTACACATTTTACAAATTACACATTTGCATAATCAGTGGTTAAGGTTTTAAAATAAAATGCTAAGAAATTCATAGGAAATACCTTAGGTGTTTGGTCCCATTCCAGCAACTCACAAAGATCCTTTAGTTTAATTAGTTCCCACCAGTCCTTAATGATTTAAACCTGAACCAGACCAGTCTGGACTGAATCTTGCTACTACCCATAAACAGCTTGTGTTAACTAAAAAATACATCCTAGTGCTTTCAAGAAAAAGGAGAGAAGAAGTCAAAATCTAGTTACTCATATGGGACAGTGGTAAAGAGCATCTATCCAAGCTTTTAAGAAATAAAATATTTTATTGATAAATACACAAAGTGAACTACAATTTACAATCAAACACGGCAGACACATTACACATTCATCTGACTGAAACCTAACCAGACCATCACAAACATCATTTTCAGTCCTTTCGCAGTCAAGGTTCAACAGGTACTAGTGAAATCTCTCAACAGTCATGCTTATGATCATGATCCAGGATACACTTTTGAAGCACTTATGGTTGAAAACCCACTGGCCGGACCTTCATCTCCACTTTCTTGAGGGAGTAGTTTGGTCCATGCCAGCCATACCAAGTGATCCCATTTGTGTTCTTTGTGTGCTCACTGTAGCGGTAAAAAACGCCATTCAGGTTTGAGTCAGTACAGCAATTGTACCAGTAACCACCTGGAAGGCGATGAGGGAGAAGAATTAGATATATTGTTACGTGGAGGGAAATTCCTACCTGTATTATCTTCTGTAAATGACTACATGGATTGTTTTGACTGGTTTGCTCTAATAGTTTACCTTTGCGCAGGGAAGCACAGTCATCCACACATTTGTCGTTGTCCTTGTTGATGGTGCTGAAGTTAGTGTTGTTGTGATAGCGCAGGGAGTCTCCAGCGTTCCCACTGTAGTTGGCAAGGAAGAGCTTGTAGCTGTTGAGCTCATTACCCACAGTGAAAAAGCCATACTCAGCATAGCGTTTCTCTCCTTCCCAGTCCTGCATTGAAAAACACATATAACATGATTAAGAGAGGGACAGTTATAGAACCTGAGAATATTTGCTCTCAGTGTTCCTAACATCTTTAAAAGTTAGTTTTTATTTATTATTAATTTTCTTACGCTCATTACCTATCAGAATAAATTGTTTCTGTGTTTTTGGCTATGGAATCGTTTATACATGGCTTATGTATTCTTGCTCTTTAGAGTCACAGTCCAAGCCACGAGTGCCATGGTTTCTAATACATACCTCCATCTCAATCCTGAGCATACTGGGCTGCCTTGTTAGTCGGAAGATATGGTCATTTCCTAGCCAGAAATCTCCACGGATTGATCCAAATCCACTTTTGTACTGCTTCCAGTCACGGTTAAATGATGTCAGGCCGACCTTCCGCCTTTGGATCAGAGTCCAACCACCTCCATTTGTCTCCATATCGCAAAAAACCTGAAAGCATTTCCCAACATTTAATACAGTGCGGAGAAAAGAGGGAGAGCTCATTGTACTCTACCAAAAACTTCACAAAAGGGAAATGCTACACACAAGACTAGTATAAGTATAACTTACATTTAGCTCAGGTGTACCCAGAAACTCATCTTTAGGCAGTTTGTACTCGCCAGAGATCTTGTAGTTCTTGCTGTAGAGTGATGCACAGTCATATATGGCATCTGGAAAAAAGAACATCTTAAGTTGTGCTAAAATCATATGCAGTTTCATGAGCAGTTCTTAAAATCTGAATGTCATAAATTGTATCAGCTTTATGGATATTTGAATGATTGGACAGATGAAAAAAAGGACCTCTATCCCCACCAAAAGCAAAAGAGATCAACACAGATGGATATGCATTGCATGGCTCAGATTTGTGCATAGTTCCCCTGTTTTACTCCGGTTACAGTATGGTCATACCATTAATAGGGCTATGAGAAAAAACTCTCTGTAAAAGAAAAAGAGAGGGATATCTTCCTCCTCCTCTAATCTTTGCATCCCTTCCTCTTCTGCTTTCCTGTCTCTAATTTAAAAGGTCTCTGTGTTCCCTTTGCAAGTGACATAAATGTGCCCCTGTTAGACCACACAGTTGAGGTATTGAAATAATAAACTACGTCATGCCTGCTTAAACTCTTTGCGCCAGCCAGTGCTGATTAGTGGTGTATTTAAGTTGAGTTGAATGGTGGAGATGATATGGCTTTGATGGAACACTTTATTGACAGCCCTGCACAGGGGCCGCTACAGCTCTAGATTAATGCTTTTGACAGCTGTAGGCGGCACAAATACGTGTATGCACTGTAATCTATCTCACAACCAATTCACAGCAGTTGTCTGGGACCCACAAAGCATTGGACAAGGCTGATTATAGTTTTTACAGCTAAAATATATACAGTGTTGTGTTTGCAAAATATTTGATGTATTTAAAAACTGTTTTGCAAATGTAGGCACTCACATTCCAGTGAAATTAGGCTTCTCTCACCTTTTTGTGTACTAGAGTTGATCTTATCAGTTCAAAAATGACTACTCTTCCCTTTGTTATATATTAAACTTCGCAAAATTACAAAAAGGGCATTTTTCTTTCAATACAAAATTGAGCCAGACTGAAAAGGTTGCTAAAAAAAAGGTAATTTAAAGTTCAGTCATATCTAAAATCTGTGTCCATGTGTGGAAATAATTCTAATACCAGGAGCGTGAAAATAACAGCAGCTGCTCAACAGGCTAGAGAAAGTAAGAGGCAGGTTAAATATGCACTAGAGTCACTGATGGAACCGTTTTACCATGTGTGAACACTTTACAATCTCTCTCCGGGACTATTTTGTTAATGTAAATTGCTTTGACAAAAATTCAGTTGTGCATAAATGTTAAGCTAAACCTTATTCCTGCAATTTTTTTAGATGTTATCATACCGGTTAGCTGCACACACAACTCTAGACAATATGTTATTCTATTCATACATCTATTGATAGCTGTTACAAAGTGTTAATGCTCACCTGATGAGGTCTGAGTAGCGGACTGTAGGGTTTGTAGCTGCATGATCTCCACACGGTTGTTGATCTCTGAGTACTTGCTCTCTGCCTCTGTGACCCGTGCTTCTTGCTGCCGGTTCAGCTTGTCCAGGTCCATTATTTGCCTCACAATGTTCATCAAGTCTGTCTCCTGCTTGCGATTCAGCTCTTCGAGGAGACTGGTCAGATTGGCCACCTGAACCTTGAGAGAGCGCACCTCATCGCAGCACTGAGCCTTGACAGGCTTTGGAGGTGCCATTCTCTTCCTGGGACTCTGGGCCCATGTCTCTGCTAACAGGAGCAGTGTCACACCCAGAGCCACTATGCTCAAATTTACTTTTGGCATAATTTTTTACAAATGCTCTAGATTTTCACACAATCTCAGGTGTCTGATTGCTTTTGGTGATCAAAAGTAGTCAGTCCCTGTAGAAGATCTCTGCTAGAAATATTAAATGGACACAAACTTTGGCTGACCAGTTGAGTTAGAGCTCTCTGTTGACCAACGGCTCACCCAGGCTCTTTCTTACTTCCTCAGTGAAGCCCTCCCCTGCCTGAGCATCTTAAATATTTTGCATGTGGGTCCTCCCCCTCCCTCCCGGTGCACACCAGTCACCATACTGACCCTCTCCAACCTTCTGGGTGGAGGACCTTTCCCATCCCTCCTCCCCTTCCTCCCCTCTACCTCCCCCCTCATCTGACTTTCAGTCATTCCACAGAAATTTTGCCCACGTTTTTCCTCTCTTTGTCAGGTGTGGAAGGTTTTTAGGCTGTAATGTTTTTTTGCGTCTGCCTGGTTGAGTAACGCAAGGAGCTGAAGAGACCAAACAGGGGCTACTGTCTGAACTCAAGGCACCTCCAATATGTGCCACTTGTTACTCTGTGAAAATGCAAACTCTGAAATGCTTTAATTGTATTTAACTTATTCAGCTATACTGAAAAATTGTTAAAACATTTGTATACTTGTTTTAAGCAGGTATATGTAATTTTCTTCCCTGTCTTCACACTTTAACTACCCTGTTAATAACAGATTTTTTTATATATCCTTGGGGCTCACCATTTTTTCAGTTAATTTGGTCTTTACATGCCAAGAGATATGGGAAGTCCCTAAGTACTCTTAATTATAGGTTAAGTGTTCTATTGATGCTACCCTTTTTGGCAGATGTTAAAGCAGGCATGGTTTCCCCAGAGTTTTTGAACATCAAATTTCAGGAGTGTGTTGATACAAGAAGAAAGCCTAGTGAAACCTTCTGGATAAAATTAGACCAAAATATAGTTTGAATTAAGCGGGAAGAATTTATTCAGGAGAAGGTCTGAATATAGTGTCTACATGTATAAAGCCTTTACACTTTGTCTTCGCACATGCTTAAATTGTATACTGTTACTCACTAGAGAACCACAGAGCAACAAAATGGAGTGATATTCTTGTGGCTTTTATGAATAGCAGATAAAATTGGCAATTGTTATAGCACAGCCATTTTGATGTTGTTTTACCACTGCAAAAATTTGATTTTGAAAATTATTAAGTACTGGAAAGCACAAGAAACACTGTGATCAGATTTAACACCTCCGTTTATGAAAATACAAAGCAGCCCTTGGACCATTTAATTTTTTTTTCTTGCGACATTTGCTGGTGGTTTGAAACACCATTTTACAATCTGCTGCCTAATGTGGTGCGTCTGCATGGCTTAATGACAGTGTTTGCAAAGTTCTTGCTTCCTGATCTTCTTCCTTCTTAAAATTTTTACACATGCCAGTTACTGGCAGAGGGTGAAAATATAACTCTGCAGTGTCAGAGGGGCTTCTTGACTATCCATTGTGAGGAACTTTTATCTCACCCTAGCTTCCCTGAGGAGCTGCCAGCCATGCCAACTTAGAGGAGAAGCCTTTGGAGATTAGGCAAAAGGGGTGGTTGTGGAGTTCTAAGGAGGTGTCAGAGTATGCCAACTTTATGGCTTTTCCCTTCTCCACATGTATAGGAATGAACTGTCTGGAAATGACAGGGATGAAGGTGTATGCACGTTCAATAAACAGTTCAAAAAGTTGACAATACACAGCAAAGTAAAGTAGATATTTTTAACCACAAAGTTGAACTACTGTGTTTAAGTCTCTTCAGACCTATATACAGTGCATTCAGAAAGTATTCAGACCCTTTCACTTTTTTCATTTTGGTATGTTGCAGCCTTATGCTAAAATTAAAAAAAAAAATAAATAAATAAAAAATTTGCCTCATCAATCTACACTCCATACCTCATAATAACAAAGTGAAAACAGAATTGTAAAAATTTTTGCAAATATAATAAAAAGGAAAAACTGAAATATCAAATTGACATAAGTATTCAGACTGTTTGCTATGACACTTGAAATTTAGCTAAGGTGCCTCCAAATTCTCCTGCTGATCTTTAAGATGTTTCTGTACCTTGATTGTGAGGTCCACCTGTGGTAAATTCAGTTGTTTTGACATGATTTGGAAAAGCACACACCTTTCTATATAAGGTCTCACAGCTCATTATGGGGTATTGAATGTAGATTGATGAAAAAAGAAGTTTTTTTTATTTTTTTTATTTTAGCATATAAAAAATGTGAAAAAAATTGAAGGGGTTTGAATACTTTCCAAATGCACTGTATTTGCCTTAAAGATACCCTGTAGAGTTTTGACCACTTGTAGCATCGTGGAGCAATGTTTATGTGATTATATCTTGTGTAAACGCAGATGGATGATGTGATACACATTCCAGCTTGGACTAAAACTAAAAATCAGTAAGTCAAGAGATGTCAGACAAAGCTGCACACATTGATGACTGACCATTCTCCTTTAAACCTTTTTTTTTGTGTCTCATGCAATTCCTCTAACTTTATGGAAGTGCAAATCACTGGAGTACCCCTTCAGACACTATTTGCAATTTGATACACATGGTAATCCCCAAACATTATGTCATGGCTTGCATTTGAATTTATTTCTCTATAAATATACACTACCATGTACTGTGCAAGACAACATGGTTGCATTTATTTACTCATACTGAGTCAGTCAGTAACATTATTTATATGAAATTATGTAATGGCTGCAAGCATGAAGCTGGGAGCTGCGATTCAGATAGGGTTGAATATCAGAAATGAAGAGCAAAAACCAAACTTGACACTTTTACCCTCGTCTACCATTTTATTACATAATCTTACCTCACCAGCGATGCTTTTTGTGTCCCTCTTGCCAAATGTTTGGCACGTGTCCCTCACTTTTCCTCACTTGGTCAGGCGAACAAATAAGCGAACAGTTTAGAATGCTCTGCTCAGCATCATCTTTGTGTAATGGGAAATGTGGTTCGGAACACAAATAAAAAGCATGACCTTCCTCTAATTCCAAAATATTACACAATTATGAAATGATCTGTTATTACTCCGATGTTTCACATTGTTGAAGTTGAATATTTGGATTTGTACAGCTCTTCGTCTCCCAGGCGTTTTGCTCTCTAAATGTGGACTGGCCACCGCTTTGAAATTTCCCCTCTACTCATTGCATGTTTTTTTAATAAGCATTTTGTTGTCGTTCTAGAAACATAATTGAAAGATATTAGGCTGCCTTCATGTTTGGTTTGTTGCAGGTATTTAATTGCCTGATAAATTCTGAAGTCTGATTAGATCCTAGACATGATCCTTCTCTCTGTTTCCCCCATTTGTCAAAAATGACGTCAACAACTTGGTGGTCAGCCCCAATATTTATTCGGCTAAGTCACCTACAGTGTACTTACTGATGCTTTTAGCATAAAAAGTCAAGCAAACGTGATGATTGTAACATTGATGGCAAGTTCAATTACCACAAAATCTTCTCCTGGATATTCAGTCTTACCTTTCCATTGTATTTTTAAACTCTTCAGATGGTATCTACCAGAGAGAAACTATTCAAAGGCAATTTCTCTTTACTATGATACATTAAATATAATGTAGTTACATTAGAAAGTAGTTTACAATTCAACTCTGCTGCCAACATAGAGACAGCAGAACGTATACTGGTGTTATATTTAAAGAAATCTGAATGTTTGCTTGATTTTTATCCTTTTCACCTTAGCTCCTGTATAAATAATATTTCTACAGTTGTCAAATGTTTGTAACTGTTCAATAATGTGATGTTTGATGATGTGTAGTGCCTGTTGACCTCCCTGTAAATCTTAACCCTGAGTCATTGATGTGCGTCAGTCTCTTTTGGAAAAATATGGATAATTTGCCTTCCTGGATTCTCTCAATGCCTTAACTGCTCTTTGAGTCACATCTCACTCTCCAGCAATGCATCCCAACGGCATCACTTTCCTTTGGCCCCGGACTCTGTCATTCAGTTCTATTACAGGAAGGTCCAGCTGGATGCTGTTTTATACGTTTAGCAGCACGCTGTTCCCTTCGAAACAGCTTCTTTAAACACTATTTACCCTCTAACCATGTCTCACCAGGGTCTGTGTGAAGAATGCATATCTCCTTTTAACATTAGAGGTATTCACTAAACTTTAACCAAAGCCCCCTTCTTTATATGACTTCCTCGGGAAGCCCACACATTTCATTGAACAGATTTTTTCCTTTGCACTTTAAGACAAGTTGGACACCCTGCTGTGCTAATTGCAGCAGTCATCTATCTTTGATAAGTGCGAGCTGACTAAACAACGTTTTTGGTAGTCATAATATACTCACAGATGGCTTTTGTGTCCCTCAATATGCTGGGAAAACGTTTTGTAATCAAACAGTGACCACGGGGGCCAGGTTGTCAGCAGAGTATTCATGGGTTCAATTACAGGAAAGGCAGGAGTTGAAAGTCGAAGCCAGTGGATTCCAGGGCTTCTTTCTCAAAACTCTGAATTACATAATCTTTATTAACAGTAACCTTTTCCACCTGTATGCTCTGTACGCACAGAAGAACCTCAGTTTGAATTGTACAAATTTTGGTATTAGTTTGGCTTATTTTAAGGCATTATATTTCCTTGCAGTGCTTACATCCAGTATTCCCTGAATCATTAATGTATCCTGTGTTATTATTAAAAATATATATCAAAGGTAAACTTCCCCTTTTTATCTTGGATTACCACAGTAGCAATATGATTGTCAGTCTATGAAGTTTGAAATAATGTAGAGTAGATTATTGGTATCTAAATAAGCCAATAGATATGACAAATAGTGTTGATATTCACTGTAGGACAGCGATTATGATTGTATAGACACGGCCCTATACCAAATCAATCTTGAGTACAAGCCAATATTGCAAAGCCCTTACAGTAGCAATGGATTCACTGTGATTAATTTACTGACTGTTATTTAGTTTGAACTAAAGTAGAACAAAACTTAAATACCATTTTGTTTTTTAATGGAAAGAAAGCAACCAAGTTTACTGGATTTGTTTTACATTATAAATAAGATTCATTTTGCCTGCAGCTCCGCAGTCTGTTAAGTTATTAATTAAAGTCTAGCCTACAACTTTGAAAATAAAAAGTAATAGATATGACATGCCTGATAGTGCCTCTAAACTATTATAAAATCACCATGGGCTGAATATCACCTTCATTTTAGGCACCTAAGGCAACCAGCTGAGTTACCATGGATTTGAGTTTCAAAATAATACAAAGGATAATGATGATTCACCTCAGTTAAACCTGGTCACGTATAGGGGCAAAATAAACTGTTCCATGTTTTCCCTAATTAAGGGGACAGTATGCACCGGGGCATCCTCTAGCTCTGAGAGTGGCAGACTTCATGCCCTGGCAGACCGTCAAGCCGTCTGGTGGCTTAAGCTGGTGATGGCTAACAGGTGGCGTCTGTTGTCATACAGCGGATGCAGGCCAGGCATCAACCGTCTGCTCACCACCCCACAAACCAGTAGCTGGAACAAACAGTACTCGAGGGGAAGAAGATGCATTAGACACTATCCCTTGAGAATACTTCCCCTGCTTTGTGTAAGTAATGTTGGCCATGTGGCATTTCTTCAGAGGGACATTTCGTGACACTGGGATGTAAAAACAGTTGTGTCATGGGACAGAAAACAAAAAACACTTGTACCAGTATTCAGAGATTTCATTGTTTTTTTTGCTAACCATTAATTTTTTAGCCTTGTCATCTCAGGCATTTAAGTAGGTCTTAAAATTAATTTAAGTGAGTGAAAAAACTCATTCTGTCTTTATCCTAAAGCTGTTTAAACTTTCACTGATGACATATCTATCTTCAGATCTTCAATTGGAATGGATTACTCATTTAATTTGAGTTGATTTCACTTGGACAAAGCAAAATAAATCATGTGTCAAAGAAAATGTAGTCAATATGTAGTCTGCAGAAACTCAGGTCCCCCAAAAAAAACATTTTATACAGATCTCTTTGTCCATATAACAGCAGCATTCCAATGAGCTCCGGGGATGCTTTGTTCTCTTGGCCTCTTGACCTTAAGGTGAGGAACCAAGGAGACGCATTCTACAGTGGTGTCCCAATATGGTGATAGTGTGGCGTAAACATGGTTGGAATTGTTTCTCCGGCTGATGTCTCTGTGGCCCCGTTACACTGCTAACTTACTTGAGGAAAAACAGAAATGTCATATAAGATTACCTGTTTTCTTCATGTACAATATTTCACTTGGAACATTTTGTTTATAATGTTTTCTTTCCCCTTTTCCTCTTTTCTGTGCCTCATTCCAAAGCATGAAGGTTTATGTCGAGTTTTACTGCGAGAACTGATTTTAGTCATTTTGAGGAAATTGTTTCAAAGTCAAGGGATACTAAGTGTTTCCCTATGCTGTGGCGTATGTTCGGTGACGAAACAACCAACTTTTTTTCTTGGCGTTTTTAGAGAACTGAGAGACAATGGGGCTAGTCAGATGAGTCAGATGAATTAAATCCCTCTATAGCTACACTCATCCCAGGAAAATCTGGAAGGAAGCGGGTGACTGAGGTAACTACTTCCTATGCCTCCAGGCTTATCTCATACAGTGATGCACTACTGTCTCTTAAGACGCACAGAGGCCAAGATCTGTATTTGATGATGGCAACCTGTTGCTCATTATCTCCAGAGAAGATAAGTGTATGCCACACTTGAAGACTTATGTTGTGTTCATTTATTACAAGTTTAGGATTTGGGCCCTCATTTTAGATAGTGTTGACTGACATTGTTCAGATATGGTATTGTTTGTTAAGATATCAACCGAATTAAAGATGGAGCATTGGTTATGTCACAACATTTTTCAAAATACTGTATCCCTGGACCTCGAATAAGATAATTCTGTTGTTTGGTTTTTTAATGTCACAGTCAGTTTTAACTCTTAAAAGCAAGAGGTAAGACGTAAAATGTAAGGAACACATTGTTAGCACAACATTAGTACTTAAATTGGATATTTCCTGTTAGATTAAAAAAATCAGATGAGATTGCAATGTACCAGTTTGCTTCAATCTCTAATATGCCTCCAGGGAGTTACAGAATATATTTTTAAAGTGCTGCTGCTAGTTCATAAATTACTTAATGGTTGGGAGCCAGTATATATTTTCCGATATGCTTGAAAAATGTAAACACAATAAACCCAGTTACAGTACAGTTTCTGTGTAAAACTATATCTATTATTCTTTTTTCTCTTTCTACTTTAATTTATTCTTTATTTTAATCTATTGTATATTCATTTCATAAAAAACTACTTTGTCTTTCACTGCTTTCATTCATCCCTTGATTCATGTCACGGTCAATAGTACATTATCATTTTCTTTCAAAGTTCAGTCATGCTGCTAAAAAAATATCTAGCTGGAAAAATAGAGATGTTTTGGACCAATTAATTGCAGTCATTTTCTAATTGCCCATTACTGATGTCTGAATGGGATTGTTGGTGTAACTTTTCTAGACAGAAGGAAAACAAAGTTACTCCATGGTACATTGGTCACTGTGATACAATGAATAAATGAGGATAATTTGAAATTGACAATTTCTCCAAAAAAAGAGTTTTACGAAAAAGAAAAATCTTAATATCAATCTTTTTGGAAGCTGTTGTTATTAAATGTAAGGACCTCATCAGTTTTTAGTTTTCTGAGAAAAATTTAGGTTTTGCTTTAGTTTCAGCACTTACTAAGTAGTGTTAATTTTAATTGTGTATCTGTGCATGGAAATGTTTATTTTATTTTCATTTCTTGAAATGCCTTCTCATGCCCTCTTGCCTTGGGGAGAGTTTGTTTCAGAGAAAGAGGTTAGTTGAAGCAGTTTAGCTATTGTTGTCAGCAACATCCGTTTCTCATCTGTAGTTTGCTTGAACAAGGCCTGCAAAATGGAAAGAACTTCCTCACCGTTCTATATAGTTGGGTTCCTTCTGTCTGTCCCACAAATGAACGGTTCTTCAGGCACAAAGACCAGAGTGTCAGACAGCCTGTGTCACTTTTCCACTGAGCATTTAGTAGTGCAAAAGTAAGGCTGAGTGGTGTGAAAGATCAGCCACTGTAATGGAATAGCTAAGCAATTGCTGTTTCAGCTAGCCTCAGTCACATGTAAAGATTCAGCCTACTTGATAGTGTCCAAACCCACACCTCCAGCAACATTCAACCAAAACAAATTTTTGATTGAAAATTTTATAATTTATGTGGGCAGCCAGATTTCCTCATATTGAACCTGAACTACGAAGCTAAATTGGACAGTTTTCTATTTTTTTGTGTGTGTGTGTGTGTGTTTTCATTGACAATACAGTATCACTAAGTTTGGTAGTGATTAATCAGGGCACTTCCAATATAAGATGTTTTTAAGAAATATCCCAAGTACAAATATGTTTCCAGCCTTAAAAGTTAAAAAAAGGAGAGTGAATCAAATCAGAGGACCTTGATTCAGCCTGTCCTTGAACAGAGTTTAGGCAGCCATTCCCATTTTGAAGTTATATTATTCAACACTAGTAAGGATCAAGTGGATATCTTCCTGATTAGATTAGGTGCAGTAGTGATGTCCGATTTTTTCCTCTCTGCTTCACATACACGTCTTGCCCTGTGTGGGGGGGAAATATCTACAGTATCTTCAGGGATCATGCTCTCTCTTCTCAGTAAAAAAATCTAAGACACTTTAGAATAGTTGAGATGAAGATTGTGGATAATTTTATTGGCGTAGAGGGGATTTTCTTTCTACACTGCATTTTTACTTTTCTTCTATGATCAAGTATTTAACATTTGAAAAGTAAATATATATCTCTACTCCCTCTTGGTGCTTTCTGACCCAAGGTAATAATACCTAAATGTAATTTATTAATTAAAATTTAATATACACATGCTGGTTTAGAATTTTCAATGCGACAAATCACTTGTGTTACAGTTTTGAGACATGTGAGTGGAAAGTGATTTGTTTCTCCCTGAATTTAATGGCATGCCTGAAGCTAGGCCCCAGCTGAAAGATTCAGTCATTATTTCTGATGAAAGTATACCAAAAACAGAGGCAATCACTGTCAATATTTTACTAGTTAAAAGCCAAATAAAAGGTATAAGTCTGTTTTATGTAATTGTGTTTCTTTTCTCCTCTGGTAAGAGACATTTGAGTAGCAATGGTGCAGTTCTCTGCTTTTGTAGTAGATGGAACAATAAAAATTCCCAGTCATGAAGTAAGCTGAAAGACAAAACTGTTCGTTCTGTATTTGGCCAACGATATGGCCAATGTAGGTATGGGGTCTTAATTTGTCTCGTAAAATATGTTATTTAATTTACTTTCGGGCTATTTTGTTTTATTTGCATTATAAGTATATAGACTGGCCTCATGCACTTAAAGAGTGGTATCAAGGTACCCTTCTGAACTTCTGTGGAAAACAACCGCACGTTAACCTCATTCAGGGTTTTGAAATAAATCTAACAGAAGTGTGATTGAGGGCACATTGCACATTGAATAAATGTCATGGCAAAATATAATAACTCATGACAGTTTAACAGTTGATAGAACTTAAGCTCAAGATCTTTTCAGTGACTTCTCACAGGATTAAATCACAGAAAAGTTCCTGTTAGGAAGTAATACATATAGCTCTGCACAAGAGAGAGATTTGACAATGGTCTCAAGAAGTTTTCTTCTTAGTAATAGTTTGATGGAGTTTTTACTTGAGGAGAACTCTACGTGAGCCTTGTCATCTGGATGTGTTTAGACTGTGTGTGCTTGGAGCTGGCAGCCAGATGGCTTCGGCTGAGGGACAATGAAATCTCCTGGGTCCGCTCGAGAGAAAGCCCTTTTTTTTTTTTTTTTTAATTTGTCTCCAAAGATGGAACCACATCTGGGTAGCTCTAGCGTACCTCATCAGCTTGTGTGTGGTGAGGCATGGAGGCCTTACAGTTCATTTGATGCTTGAAATTTTATTATTTGACAACAAGCAATCATTTGTAAATTCAATTTTAAATAACCAAGTATACAAAACATACCTGTCTGATATTATCAGTGTTAAGTCAGGTAGTTGTGTTTATTGAAGACTGTTGGGTAGTTATTCAGTGGGTTACTGAAACAGTGCATGGCACTCTATCAAGCTGCACGAGAGTCACAGACAAATGCTTATTCACTAAAATGAGCTCACTTTCTCATGTTATGCACTCACACTGTAATTTGATTTCCTTCAGCTCCTTAAGTCTAACACTCTCCGTCATCTGTTTAAGTTAGCGTCCTTTGAAAAATTACTTCAAATGCTGGAGTGTGAGAAAGGACAAATCATCGTCATGCAAGATCAGTGTTCCGTTTTAGTTTGTGAAAGAGCTTGGAACTTGTATATCAGTTCTGAAGATCCTTTTGTAACTGTAATACAATTTCATCTTAAGAGCACTTCAGGACTTCAACAGGACTTTCATTGGCTAATACCTTTAATTTAGTAACATAATATTCCATATGGTATGCACATACAATAATCTCTCATTTTATTTATGTAATTTTTTTTAAATGGCTTACAAGATATGAGGCTTCACTCTTGTGACACTCAGTCTCTGTAACTGCCTGTGTAAAGCTTTATCCGACACGTCTTGTTACATTTACATTACATTTCAAGTCAAGTCAAGTCAATTCAGTTTGGTTTATATGGCGCCAAATCATAACAGAAGTTATCTCAGGACAATTTTCATTTAGAGCAGGTCTAGACCGTATTCTTTACAATATACTTACAGAGAGCCAACATTCCACCATGCGCATGGCAACAGTGGCAAGGAAAAACTCCCTTTTAAGAGTAAGAAACCTTGAGCAGAACTGGGCTCTGCGTGGGCGACCATCTGGGGATTAGTGAGAGAGCTGGAGGAAACATAACAGCACAGTGCAAGTTCCATGTAGAGATGTGTAGTAGTAGTAGTAGTAGTAGTAGTAGTAGTAGTAGTAGTAAATAATAAATAATAAGTGTTATTGTTGTTGTTGTTGTTGTTGTACAGGGAGTTAGTGCAGAGAAGCTAATATGGGAGAAATATCATCTCTTTTCCTAGTTCTTGTCAGTACATGTGCAGCAGCATTCTGGATCAGCTGACGAGTCCTTAGAGACTTGTTGGGGCCCGACAATAAGGAATTACAATAATCCATCCTAGAAGTTAAAAAAAAGCATCGACTAGTCTTTTCTGCAATTTTTTGAGAAAGGATGTGCCTGATTTTTGCAATGTTACATAGGTGAAAAAAGGCAGTCCTTGAAGTTTGTTTTATGTGGCAGTTAAAGGACAGGGACTGATCAAAGGCAACTCTGAGATTCCTAATGGTAGTACTGGAGGCCAGGGCAATGCCATCTAAAATAAATATATCATTATTTAGTGAGTCAGTTTTGTCTTAGTTTAATAGCAGAAAAATTAAATTCATCCAAATCTTAGTGTACCTAAGGCATGCGTGAAGTTTAGTTACTGGTTGGTTTCATCTGGCTTCATTTATAAATATAATTGGGTAAAGGATTTAAATCTGTATGTGGACTCCTTTTCCTCGACAAGTGCCCTGGTTATGGAGTGTTGTTGTATGAACAGGTGTAGTTAAAAATGGTGTTGCTATTTGTTAAACACAAAAAAATTATCCCAGTCAGTTCTATACAGATTTCCAATTGAAAAAGGAGAAACAGTAATGGTAATGCATCAGCACAGAATTGGTATAAGGAGAGAAAAAGGGGATTGCTGCATCCTTAGTTGCCAAAAGTCTCTCTTAAAGAAACCACACTGCAGAAATGTGGAACAACTCACACAAATTTTACTATACATTCAATTTGTATTGACACACAATTGGCAACTCAAAGCAAGAGTCCCTAAAATCAGCAAGTGCTTTTTAAAAGTTACTTGCAGCGGTCAGATTGTCTTCTGTTGCCAACTATGTACAAGATAGCTCCTATTGTGATTATTTGTTATTTTATCTGTCAACATGCAGGTCTGCACCAGCAGCTTGCTAAGCTTTGGCATGGCCACTTGCTGTGCCATTTCATCATATTTGCTGACCTTTACCCTGTGTTAAACCAAGTTTCTGACATATATGCTCACATATCCTTCATCAGCTTTTGCCTGCTGTACTCAGGAACTCCACTGCATACAAGTACTTTTCAAACTCTACATTTTACAAATAAATTGGCCGTTGCTGCACATCCGTTTTTGCATTTGAGGAAATATAATAGACTTGTGGTTCATATGAGCCTGTCCAGATGTGCTGGCGGTGCGGGTGAGTGGAGAGTGTACAAACGGGATTTGTGGTGTCTTGACAGATAACGCATCATTTGTCAAACAAGTGTAACAAATGTCAATAGGGGCATTTACTTTTCACAAAAACACTTTTGCTGAAAGAAGAAACATGTCTTTTACATTAACAAAATGCATTGAGGCAGGTTTCTTAGATGATGGCGATGGTAGGAGTATCTCAGAGTGTTGAGTAAATTACATTTCTTGAACGAATATGGGTGGGACAGGGACACACATCAAGTCTACGATCAAGAGATGCCTTCATTAATGTAAATACAAAGGGTTTACCACAAGGTGCAAGCCACTCTTAACACTCAAGAACGAAAAGAACAGGTTAGCATGGGCATGTATGGCTACCAATGGAACTGGGTCACTGGTGTTTATTGATGATTTAACTGCTTATAGAAGTAGTAGGATGAATTCTGAAGTGTATAGGGGTATACTATCTGCTCTGATTCAGCCAAATGCTGCAAAACTGACAGGATGGTGCTTCACAGAACAGATGGATAATGACCCAAAAGTATACTGCGAAAGCAACCCAAGAGTTTCTCAAGTCAAAGAAATGGAATATTATTCAGTGGCCAAGTCAGTCACCTGACCTCAACCCAACTGAGCATGTTTTTCACTTACTGAAGACAAAACTGAGGGCAGAAAGACTCACAAACAAGCAGCAACTGAAGACGGCTGCAGTACAGGCCTGGCAAAGCATCTCAAGGGAGGAAACTCAGCATTTGATGATTTCCATGGGTTCCAGACTTTAGGCAGCCATTGACTGGAAATGATTTTCATCCAAGTAATAAAAATAATCCTGATATTTATATTTATGTTGGTTTGTCCAATTACTTTTGAGCCTGGGAAAATGAGGAACTATGTATAAAAATGGCTGTAATTCCTAAATGGTTAATGGGATATTTTTGTAAAACCCCTTACATTAAAGCTGGAAGTCTACACTTCAATCACACAGTGATGGCTTTGTTTCAAATCCATTATGGTGGTGTACAAAGGCAAAATTACAAAAAGTGTCACTGTCCAAATACTTATGGACCTTACTGTATTTTGTTATTATACATTGTTTGTGTAGGTTGATAGGCAAAAATGTCAATTTTATCTTTTTACAATTAAATGTGCAACACAATAAGGTGTGGGTTCTGAATATTTTCTGAAGTGACTGTATGTCAATACGTTCAAAGTTTTGTCCTAGAAACAGTAAGATAGCCATTGTAGGCATATACTGTATGTATGGTGACCTCCTAAATGGTTTCTCTTTGCCATTTGCCAGTCTTTTAATAATAATAATAGTACCTGCATCTATATGTTGTCCACATATTGAACTTTTCAAATGTAGTTTTCAAGGTTTTGTATTCAAACTGGCCTAAAAGCTTGTCTTTGTTTTTGTCCTGTCTTGCAGCATCAACAATAAACTGCAGCAGCCAGAAGCTGCATCTGGGGTGCTGGAGTATGCCATGAAACATTTTGGGGAGCTGGTTAGTGCTTCTTTTTTCTTGGGTATTTTTTTTTTTTTTATGCATGCATACAAAAAAGGACACCTTATCTTAGATTGTAGTCAGAAAATAGAAAAAGTTTTTTGTATTCAAAAAACTCGTCTTTTCTTTCAGTCATTCCACTACATTGAGATTTGAGCTCTCAGATAACTTCGACCAAGGTGTCAGACTTTAATAAAATAGTTAGGTTAGGATATTGTTTGTTATTATTTGTTGAAGGGGAAGGCCAATGCAAAAAAAATTTAAAAACAAATACTCTCTCTCCAAACCAAACCCAACAAAAAGCAGCCCAGCAGGCACCAGCTAAGCTAGCACTCTGCAAAAAAAATTAATTAAATTATGCAAACAAAGAAGAAAGAGAAGGATATAAGAAGATAGCAAAACATTTTCAGGTAGCCATTTCCTCAGTCGTAATGTAATTAAGAACAGTGGAAGTCAAGTGGAGAGGTCTTGAAGACCAAGGAAACCTTCAGAGAGAACCGCTCGTAGGATTGCTAGAAAGAGAAATCAAAACCCTGTTTGACTGCAAAAGACCTTCAGGAAGATTTAGCAGACTCTGGAGTGGTGGTGCACTGTTCTACTGTGCAGAGACACCTGCTCAAATATGACCATCATGGAAGAGTCATCAGAAAAAAACCTTTCCTATGTCCTCACCACAAAATTCAGAGTCAGGAGTTTGCAAAGGAAAATCTAAACAAGACTGATGCATTTTGGAAACAAGTCCTGTGGACTGGTGAAGTTAAAACAGAACTTTTTCACCACAATGAGCAAAGGTAGAGAAAAAAGGTGCAGAATTTCATGAAAAGAACACCTCTCCAGCTGTTAAGGACAACGGTGGATGGATCATGCTTTGGGCTTGTGTTGCAGCCAATGGCACAGGGAACATTTCACTGGTAGAGGGGAGAATGGAATCAATTGAATACCAGCAAATTATGGGAGCAAACATCACACTGTCTGTAAAAAAGCTGAAGATTAAAAGACGATGGCTTCCACAACAGGATAATGACCTCAAGCACAATGTACTACAATGGATCTACAATGGACTACCTCAAGAGGTGCAAGCTGAAGGTTTTACCATGGCCCTCACTGTCCCCCAACCTAAACATCATTGAAAATCTGTGGATAGACCTCAACAGAGCAGTGCATGCAAGACAGCCCAAGAATCCCACAGAACTAGAAGCCTTATTGCAAGGAAGAATGGACAAAAATCCCCCAAACAAGAATTGAAAGCTGGTTACAAAAAGCATTTACAAGCTGGAATACTTGCCAAAGTGGGTGTAAGTACTGACCATGCAGGGTGCCCAAACTTTTGTTTTGGGCCCTTTTCCTTTTTTGTTATTTTTGTGACTGTAAAGGGGGGAAATAAAAAAGTCATCTTGCCTAAAATCCTAAAGAAATGTGTGAAATGTGTATGCCTTTTGCAAATCAGGTCATCTTTTACTTGCTTAGCTATTCACAGTAACATAAATTTTGATCAGGGGAACCCAAACCCTTTCATGTCACTGTATGTGTAAAATTGCGCTAATTCTACAGGACACAGCAGAAAATGGTTGCTACAATAGTAACTTTCTAGAGTCAGAAAATCCTGCCTCATACCAGTGTAAACCACACTGCAGTGTCTTTACATTTGATAAGTTTTTAAACTCATGGATTTTCAAACAAGACCTACTTGCTTGTACTTCATTTTGTCACTAATTCAGCATCAGTGCATACCAACTCAAACCTTTGTATTATATGTTGTCTTTTGTGTGCATACACTTCTTCCCATGGTATCTTTTCCCCATACACACAGTTTAACTTTGGGATGAGGGTCATTTGAGACACATACCCCCAGAACACCCTGTTCTTAGTGTGCAACATGTGGAAAACTCATCTGCTATGCTGTTTAGTAGTCAAGGGCAAGGAGCAGAATTATGGACTTTTTTGTCCACTAGACAGGATGTTTTTTTTTTTTTACATATTTGCACACCTTTATGTCACTCTGCTGTGTATTTTTCAAAAAATACTTTTGACTACTTTGTGCTTTTTCTCAGTGGTAAAAAAGATTAATGCTTCATACCAAAAAATAGAAAACAGTAATTATTTCTAAATGGCGAGTCGTTTGTAAGATCCCTAAATAGCTTAACTTACTTTAACTCCCTATGAGACTAATAATGTTCTCTGTGGATGGACCTGGTCCAGATATTAAATTACTGTTTTAACAGTGGACATGCGTTGGACACCTTCACACATTTTCCACATAAGTTACATAAGAAGAACAGAGCATTTTTTTGTTCTGATTCGTCTCTCTCCCTTTTACAAAAATTGCATCACTTAGGTTTTTGTTTGTTTCTTGTATGGATGTACTGGACAGGCTTTTAAGTTCAGGACCAATCCTGAACTTAACAATAGTATGACAGACCAAACCAGTATTGATCACTGATTGGTTCTGGTTAAATAGACTGGTGTTCTTTTATCTTTTGATTTCCTGAGACCAAAACCAGTAATTACCATTATTTAATTCATACTATTGACAGCTGTGGCATGTTTAGCTAAAACCTGATGTAGCTTATTCCACCATGCCACAGAACTCAATCATGACCAGTAATTATGAAAACATGTATGTCAAAATCTAACATACGGAAAGTAAATATAAATGCACAAAGCATAAAGGAAAAACAATTTTAACTGACCACACAAATAAAATACATAAAACGGCGATATGGAAAAGAAAGTGAAAATTGAACGTAATGATGAAGTCACTGTGTTCAGTGTTCATATAACTCTGCTGTGTGTTGTAAAAGTGTAAAGTATATGGCAATCTTTGGCCTAACAGTAAAAAATAATTAATGATCAATTAGCAAAAGGAGTTACCAATAATAACGGCTTTACTTTTTTACACAATCACAGTTGTCACAAATCTGAGTTCAAGAGCTTAGCTGGTGTTGATGACATACTTAATGTATATGGGCAGTGGTGGGGAGATGCAGTGAAAAAACAGGGCTGTGTCTTAGAGACAACCTTAACATAGTATTTCCTAATAGAATGCATTCATTTGATTTTATGAAGGGGTTAATTTTAGCCCAAAGTCAACACAAAAGAGCTTCCCAGCAATTACTACCCCCATGGTAAAGGTCTTTCCTTTTGCCTTTATGAACTGCATTTATGTTTCTCTGTAAAAGCATGGTAAAAGTGAAAAGACTCAGTAAAAAGAGTTTCACTGTGTACTTCCAGGGAATCCAGTTTATGAGGAGACCATTTGGAAAGCTTTACTGTAGTAGGATGCAAGGTTTCCCTGTTTAGTATACCGGTCAGGAATGGTCAGTTAAGAAAAGATTGTAAGAAAGAAAAAAAAAAAAAAAAAAAAAAAATATATATATATGCTTTATTATTACTTGATGTCTCTCAAAAGAAGTCAATACCTAGACGTCATCTGTACAGAAGGTAAATGTTTAGATGTAACAGCTCCAGGACTTAAGTTGGAAACCTCCAATTATCCATGCAATATTATCATGAAAGTTAGATTTTGTCTGCTTGTCAATGGACAAGGAGTGTAGTTCAAGAAGTCTTTGCTTGCATTAAAAAACAATTTATTAAATTTTCAAATGCTCAAGGTAAAAACATGTTTTGTCTACGTGATGAAACACAGAGAAAAGGTCCAGGTTAATTGTGCAAATGTTTATAGTAACATCGTTCCATTTTCGCGTTTCTTTCTTTCTGTTGTCTTTTTTTCCACTAGGAAATCCAAGCCACCTGGTATGAGAAGCTGCACGAGTGGGAGGATGCCCTGGTGGCATACGACAAGAAGATTGACATGAACAAAGAGGATCCAGAGCTCATCCTGGGCAGGATGCGCTGCTTAGAGGCCCTGGGAGAATGGTATGTCATTTGTCATATCTGTTGTGAGTTCAGTAGGGCTGGAACAACTCATTCAAATCAGAGTTTCTGCCCTCAGGCCCGAGATTCAATGATACATATTTTCACATATAAACATTTACAGTATAGCCAGTATTTTAAATGTTTGCTGACTGTATTCAGTTTACCATAAGTTTGTCTTTTCTAACACATTGTGCCCTTGGCTTTTTGATATATAGTAAATGTGATTCACTGACGTGATAAAATAAAGAGCACATTTGGTTTTTGAGTTTCTAACATTGGATCAAATGGATAGAGATAGCTGAGGTTGTATACTTGCTGTGAGCTCTCGAATCTCCCAGTTTTTATTTGCTCATTGTGTGTCGGCAGCCTATTCCTAATGAGTCCTGATGTTAGGCCTTTGATGACTGAGCAAAAAGAGAGAAAACAGTTTCTCTGAGTTGACCAATATAATTTTACCGGAAAATTGATAGGCAGGCATCCAACACCAGTAAGAGGTGCCGCCACTCAAATGAAACCTCAAAACCTCACCACAACTGAGGCTCCGCTCCATAATGACCAGTCACCTTTGAGGAGCATTTTAGGGAAAAAGAGAGTCACAATATATCCCAACCATCCAACTATGTGGATTGTCACAGAACCCATGACTCTAACCAGATGTTAATTTGCTTATGTAACCTGCTTTCCTCGTGGCATTGTTGTGTATACTATGATTCATTTCACAAGAAAGTGATTCAGTAGTTTTACAAGACAATTATTCAGCTAGAGAGGTTTTGTGTTTATGTGACAAAACTTTGTGTGTCATTATTTTGATACATCCCCCTTTACATAATAATAATTGTGCTGTTTTTAAAAAAAAAATTTTGCATGTGCATTCTGGGCCCAGGTGAATTGACCTCATGGTTCTATTAAAACTCACAACAAGCTACTTTAGATATATCAAACTATATAATTTTATAATATTAATAATTTAGATATATCATGAGTTGTTTTATACCTGATATCTCAAACATTTAGCCATTTTTGCTTGCTGTGCTCTGGGGATGGAGGCCTCTGTGTCTGATAAAGCCACTTATTGGATTTCATAGCTTTCATTTACAGATTTTGCACTCAGCATTGCTTATTCTAAAAAATATTTTGCCACAAAGCTCATCTGTAAATGGCCAATAAGCATTAAATATTACTAAAATAACAGCATTTCCAGTTTGGACTTTGGAGAAGGCTTCTTTGTTTCAGTACATAGTGTATAATAGTCTTCACTATGTTAACACACAGATGGTAAAAATTGCGGGACCCTGCACGTGTTTTTGGAATGTAGCTAATTTTGACAAGAATTTACTGCAAAATACCAGGATATCAATTCCTGGTATTCAGCACTAGTTGTGTTCTCATAGCATGATGCTAGTATGTTAAATTTCCTGCACACCAACACAGGTGGTTCCAATTTTCAGGTGGAGATATGCTGGGAATTATGTGATGAAACCAAATCTATATAGTAATAAAAATAGCAAAGGTGTAATAGATGTTTTTCACAGCAGACATTTTGGCATGTCGGTGCAGGAAAAGCACAGGTGTAATTGATAACATTAAAAGCGACTGCATTCCATTTAGGTGAGCTAGTTCTGTGGTCCTGATATTGTGCATGCTGGCTTACGGGAGCACTTTAATGAAATTTGTTTCACCTGTGCTTTTCTGTCTTGACAAATCCAAATATTTTGCTGTGAAAACAGACCATCATACCTTTACTATTTTCATCGGCACATGGATTTTGTCCTGTTTGAACAGGTACAAGAAAAACTAATGGAGTGATGGAGATTTGCTTACGTTCACATAAACCAGGGAGGTCACAAGTGAAAACACCTGTGTGAGTTGATCAATTGTGTGAAGTGTAGGGCCTTTGAAAAAACTCCTCACATTGCTAAATGAATGTCTCTTTTAAGCTCTCAGAACTTATTTTATTTTCAATTAAAATTCCAAAGATGTGAAAAATGGTCTGCTGAGTCATATAATGACTTAAGTTCTTCTTTCCACTGGACTTTCTGTGTTTGTCTGCTGTAGACACCCATTCACCCAGTGTACCAGAGCTTTTTGTACTTGTTGCTTTCATGTTATACGATAGCCAGGCAGCTGGAAAACGGCTTCACTTCACTGACCTCCATCCAAACCCGCCTCTCTCTTTTTCTCTGTCAGTCCCTCCATCTCTTTCCCTCTCTCCCTTCTAAGCTCGCTGCAGTAACCTGCCTGTAAAACACATGCAGTGGGTTTGATCTCATGGACAATACAGCACTGATTTTTGTTACTGTGGAATTAGTGTGGGTTCAATACACATGGCCCCAGCAGGAACATCCATCTATTTCCTGGGATACTTGATGTTATTAGAATGTTGTGGGACGGTACACTGATTTAAGATGTTCATCTTTAGAACAAATGAAGAAATAATAAAATGACAGATGTAATGGAACCAAGACTTATCTCCAGTCAGTTTCCTTCTCATCCTTGGCCGCAAGTGCTTTGCTATTCATGTGAATGATTACTTTAGTTGTTGTTAAGCACAGGGAAATGTAATCTAAACTCTTAGCATGTACATATCATTAACAGGACTTGGACTTCAGGAGAACCTCTGTATTTGTACATTGTGTAGACCATTATAGCATCACTCTATGCAAATTTTAAAACCTGCAGTCAAAGCAATTTTTTGATCAACACTTTGAAACTCTTTATGTCAGTCGATCAGGAATGATTGCTTCTCTCCTCTATACCTATTGTCCAGCTTTATCTTGTCCTACAGAATATTCTTCCATTTACTCTATGTATGCTTTTTATTTAGCTGTAAAATGCCAGCAATTTTCCACACATCTCTAAGACACCATGTGATACGCAGATTATTTCAGATGGCGTAACACAATGAAAGAGCATTATTAAAGGTTGTTGAAAATCCTTCTTTGCATTCCTATGATCAAGTGGCTTGTTATTAGACCATGTAGCCATTCTGTAGGCATTGTATACAATAATACTCTATGCACCTTGTCAGCTTGTGATCAACATGGAAACCTGATCAGTTTCTGATTTTATGAAGTCATTACTGTGAACATGTTGTGGGATTTCACTGATGTCATAAACTAACAGGGTACTGAAAAAATCTGGCTTTAATGTTCTACCATCTGAAGCCTGTGGTTAATGTTTTCCAGGGGCCAGTTGCACCAGCAGTGCTGTGAGGAGTGGACACTGGTGAGCGAGGAAACCCAGGCCAAGATGGCTCGTATGGCTGCTGCTGCTGCCTGGGGTCTAGGTAACAAGTACTTAATACCAGAAATGAATTAACAATTAAACAGTAATTAGAAGAACATGATAACAATGGACAGTATACAGTGCATTCAGAAAGTAGTCAGACCCTTTCACTTTTTTCACATTTTGATATGTTACAAAAATGTCTTAAATTCCGTTTTTGCTTTGTCAAGATGGGGTATTGAGTATGGATTACTGAAGGGCAAAATTAAGGGTTCTGAAAAATTTCTCAATACACTGTAGTAACAGTAAGTGGAGTTTTATGAAAAGGCTTGTGAATAGAGCATTTACGCCATCCTCTGTGGGACTCAATACAACAATGTTATCAAACCAAGCAGCAATGAAAACAGTAACAGCTCTTGCCAGGTCTCCCTCACATAACCAGATGGGAATGGTATCTAGTCGTAACATTGACAAATCGTAATGTGCAATGGTGGAGAAAAGCAGGGACCACACTGCAGGAGCAACCTCTGAGGTTTGCGGTCTTTGGCTTTGACTTTTCAAACTCAGCCGTAAACCCTGAGACGATACCCAACCAGCAGGCCCGTCTATCTCAAGACTCAGAACAACTTTTGTTGTTGTTGCCGGGAAGAAAAATGTTGAGGCTGCAGTCATTTCTTTTAAACTGAAGTGGAAGTGGAGTGGGGTTCAAAGCAGCAGTGATGAGCAGCTAAACTTCAATCTGTTCCAGTCTTCAGTAGTTAGGTTATAAGGCATCCATAATTAAATGTTACACTCTTTATCACAAGCTTGCTACCTAAGCCTGTCTTTGTGCATTTACCTAATTGCTGTTTCTCCAGGGCATTGGGACAGCATGGAGGAGTACACTTGTATGATCCCAAGAGACACACATGATGGCGCTTTTTATAGAGCAGTGCTAGCCCTGCATCAGGACCTCTTCTCATTGGCGCAGCAGGTGAGTTACATCATCGCTCACAAATACACCCAATGGATCATATTTCCTCCCAGTCCATGTACATTAAAAGTCTTTTTTTTTTTTTTTTAAAGATGTCATAAAGACATGTCACATGGGAATTTGTCTAGCCTCACGGCTTCTGGAATTTTTATTAGTCTTTACAGTAAGGTATGAAAAGCTAAAATCATTGGAAACTAACACTGTGAAAAAAAAAAAGACTTTACGGCTATTCCAGTCAGGATTGAGTTCCCGCATTAGCACAGGCTTTTTATTAAAAGAAATAAAATGTTCCGAGTTTTGTTTTTCTTTTACAATGTGGTAGCTCATTGGTGTGGAAATATTATGTAACTCTTGAAACTGTAAATCATCACAGCATTTAGACTCAAACAAATAAAGAGCCTGTTCCCCTCCTGCCTGCCTGTCAGCAAGGTCTGGTGGAGGTCAGGTTGGTGTTTTACTCATTTGATGAAGGTTGGGGATCATAGATGAGCTCATCCTCCCTGGAAATGGATTTGTTCAAGCTGGATGCCAGCACATCAAACAAACACAAGCTGCAGCAGTGACACCAGTAAACACCTGCTCCTCCAATTTCTCCAGACTCAACCTCCAAGTCCTCTTTTCACCACAGAGCCCATGAGACTTTCTCTCTTTGCCCACTCATCCCCCCACAGCCTCCCTCCCTCCTCTTAATTTGGAGATTGGGACCAGGTGTGACCTATAGGACTCTGCATCAGCTGAATAGGGAAAGCAGACTTTTGACTCTTGCTGACAATGAGGCCACTCACAACGAATGAAGCGGAATGAAAAGCAGATGGAGTGAGGGCAAAAGCTTAAATGTCAATATGAGCTCAGTCTATTCTTCCGTATGTTGTTGGTAATCCTTGCACTTGAGTCCTTTTGATTCCATAGGGCTGTTCCTTTTCTCCCCTTATACCCCAAACAACCAGACATGCGCTCCAGAAGTCTTGGCATGGGTCTGTGTGAAAGGTTTCAGGTTTCTTTGGTCTCAGTGTTTGGTCTGTTGCAGTGGTGATACGTAGACATGGCGATCATGCTCCCCCCAGTAAAGCAGTCTGCTGTACCAAAATTCATAATATATACAGTATGCAAGAGTGCGTTTGATTTGGAAATTGTCTCATGGTTTTTACAAACCAGAGCCCTCCCTTTGACTTCACAGTCATGTTTGGGGTTTGTTATGAGTTTCCTCTAACGGTTGATTTGGCCTTAAACATCCATATATAGGTCTTTATACCACACTGTAATGATAAAGTAATATCACTGGACTTAAACGTACGGAAGTGCATAAGTGCAACCGTAATGTAAGAGAATGGGAGATTGGGTCATGGTTTGTTTGTTCTGCCAGAAGCCAGACACTGCATTTATCAGGAGTCGTCTGGACTGCACATTTCCAATGAGGCCCCAGCAAAATAATTCAGGAGTAAACAGGACCATAACTGAGTGGAGGCTATAAAGAAGCAGCCTCATTCTCACCTTGTCCTAACCACCCTCCCATAACCCCATCTCTTGTTGTGCATGCCTGAAGAGGTGTTTTGGCACGCAATTCATCCTTTCCCTCTGCACGAAAAAAATAATTGATGGGAGTGGGTCTGAAACAGCTGTGCATCCTGGCCTCAGAGAACTTCCTCAGTCATCCACTCTCATTTTACACTTCCACTAATAACAGTTCCCTAAAACATTGGCTGTAGAAGCCCAAGAAATCCGCAGACTTTTCAGCCAAAATACTTGTGTCCTTGTTTGTCCCTTTTGCTGCGCTGAATGAGGTCTTTCTCTCAGTTACTGTTTTTCTACCCCCCAGGGTTGTCACTGGTGATGGAATATATGCAGTATCCTTGAATTTGGACAAGTGCAGTCCTGGTTGGAAAAGTCAGGGACCTGGAATTTTAAAAATGAGTCAGTAATATACAGTAATACACCCAAAAGAACAAGAAAGTAGGAAAGACATTTTTGGTGCATGAATGTGCTCTGAAAGTTGGTTGAACATTTTTCAGAATTTGCATCATGGTCACGGCAGGAACCATGACTATCAATCCCCATGCACTTTTCATTTGTACAAAGTGTTTCTGTTCCTTGGGTTTCGTCCAATCGTGGCCTGGTCCTGATAAAGAGTTTTTAAGAGAGTGTGACTTTGTCTCACAGTGCATATTGGGATCATGCTATCATTATGTTATTGAGGAAATGCCATAATTGCTGTTTATTAGCTTTACTAATGAGTTGGGAAGGCAACTAACTCAAGTCATGGGTTAAACCAGTGTTGCCAGTGTTGAAGATTTACAGTGAATTCAGAAGCTAATTACCAGTTGCACTTCAGAGCACCATTTATGCAGACATGTAAAAAGAAGATTAATATATAAACACAGAAAAAAACTTCATTGACGGCAAATTTGCAGTATTTGGGTGAGATAAGGAACTATGTTGTTAAAGTGTCATTGTTATATTTATGTGATATTGTAAAGCTACAGATTTCATTAAACTCTGTAAATGTGTGGGTTTTTTTTTTTTTTTTTTTTTTTCTTCATTTAGTGTATTGACAAAGCAAGAGACCTCCTGGATGCTGAGCTGACGGCCATGGCTGGAGAGAGCTACAGTCGAGCCTACGGGGTAAGTGTTCCTTTAAGACAGCCAAAATGTTCATACCCTGGCTTCAGTTGACCATCTCATTTTTCATAGCAATTCATGTGCAGAAGTATTGTGCCACACAACAATATTTTATTAAGGTGATGATTTATAAAGATTTAAATCTCTGCTCTACCCTCTCTAGAAGTCACAATCATAAATGCTCCGTGCTCCTATTTTGTGATCAATTTATATGGAATTATCAAAGCATCATTCCAAATCGGAAGTTGAATCCTGAAAATAGCAGCTGTGTTCCTCTCACGTAACATGATAATAAAATGCCATTTGATCCTAGTTGCTTTTGATGTACATGCTGTAGCTGCTCACCGTTAAGATTTGACAGCAGAAACACTTCAGCAGGAATCTAGATTTTGGAGGTTGTTTCAAATGTCAGATGTAAACAAAGCCATCAGATGGAGACGACTGACCTTTTCTGACAGATGCCTCACAAGAAGGTCCAGTGGGTTGCTGAATGCATTCAGTCGCTAGTTCTGATTAATTTACAAACTTAAATGATGCTTTTATATTGCACAGAAGAGGCTTTTGCCTGATTTCTGGGCAATTTAAATTATACTATAATAATGAATGTGTGGATGAGAATTCACGTGTTTGTGTGTGTGTTTGTGTTTGTGTGTGTGTGTGTGTGTGTGTGTGTGTGTGTGTGTCTGTGTCTGTGTATGTATGTGTGTGTGTGTGTTTGTTTGTTTGTGTGTGTGTGTGTGTGTGTGTGTGTGTGTGTGTGTGTGTGTGTGTGTGTGTGTGTGTGTGTGTGTGTGTGTGTGTGTGTGTGTGTGTTTGTTTGTTTCTTTCCCAGGCCATGGTATCTTGCCAGATGCTGTCAGAGCTAGAGGAGGTGATCCAGTACAAGCTGGTGCCCGAGAGGAGGGACATCATCAGGGAAACATGGTGGGAGAGGCTTCAGGTAGCTACAGCACATGATATATGGACACACACACACACACTCATGTGTGCAACTACAAATGCAATGTAAAGCAGATGTTGGAAAGCCTACTGTTACTAATGGGAAACATTACAAGCCATACACCATATGTACATTCAAAGACACACGCTAATACCTGACTGTGGCTTCAACATCTTGTATGTTTATAAGTTTATTTTTTAAAACTTGAAAGTAATTTCAAAAGAGATTTGAAAAGTATAATCATGTTGTGCTCAGGTAAAGTGTTATTTATTCTGCTTTGAACAATTTCTAAAATGAAGGTCAGTAGTCAAAAATATGTTCCACGTGATAAAACTAGCTGCAATCTTTCCAACCTAGTCTATTTGAAATTCACAGTCATAACCTTAGAATTGTAGTTAGATCAAAAAAGAAAATAATCAATCACTTGAGCTACAACACATTCTCAAAGAAAATATTTGTTTTATGAATCTAAGGTTATTAGCACATTATCCTCTCGACTGTACAAGTGCTTTGTCACTGTTCTCTATTATCATTTTTCTTGCTATAATAGCAATGGAGGTGGTCTGATGTTGTAATGAGCTAAATTTTACTGGTGCCCACTGAATGCAGTAGGCAGCAGCATGTCAACAACCCATTTTCATTTGTTTCTAGGTGTTCATGTTTTTAGTCATGTAGCAAGGTTTGTATATTAGATAACACCTGTGGCAGAGGAAGTTCATGTAAAATGCTTATTGCTGTTGCCTCAGACTTAAGTTGAAGCTTATGATGTCATGCAAGGGAAAAGCCACTGAATCTGATGACAGTGATAAAACAAGAGTTGCATGTTGAGAAAGTGATAGCAGATTGGAACCACACTTTTAAAAGGAACTCACTTCTGCCGCTTGCTCCTTTGTCCTGATCGTTTTGTTCATTAACTGGAGGTCATGACTGTAATGAGAGTTGATACATACAGTAAATGGACATGTAAATCATTAGTTACCCTGTGTTATTAGAATTGACCTTTCCAAACACAGCTCCTCACTAACATAATTTTTGAACGGTCCCCTTAGTTGCCATTACCAGCATGAAATGTCCTTTGTATTAATATTCAGAAAAAAAAGTATGGCTCATTTTAGGCAACCCCATACAGACTCTTTTTGCTTCCTGAGACTGATTGTAATTACTATTAATATCATTATTAATTGTGAACTACAGTGTGTTGTACATGATGTTAAATGAGACAGGAGGACACCTGGAAGAACCACAAATCCACAAGTGGTTTGGAAATATTTGCCGCCCTCCAAGACTTTGGAATTAGAGACAAACGCCGTCCAATCTAAGATAATAATGTTCAAGTTCATGTTTTCCATGTTGGTCATTTTACAGCTGAATCAATATGTGATTATTTAAAAGGACTCAGCCTTATTTGTGTTTTTTCTGCACTCGAGGGCAGAATTCAAGTCAGGCAGATGAACTGATAACTTTTGATCTGTTATGCAGCATTCCTGACTCTCAGGATTTTACATGCTGTATTAAACTCAGTTTAATACGTTATTCTTTTTTCAAAATCACATTTGGTGTCTGAAAGGCCGCCAAATACAGCCCTGAGTGGAATTGCTAGTTTTCTTATTGCATTGGAAGGTCTATCCGTCCACTCCAGAATGTCACAGTTAAGGAGATGATGCCAGAAATAATCCAACATAGAGACTGCATTGTCTGTGACTGCACAAAAAATGACACCTTGTAATATAGGAGGAAGATGATTATTTAGAGCTGCACCTGGCTTTTTTTTACTGCATCAAAAAACAGAAAACAAATGACACCCTTTTTTCATAAAACCAAATTAGGAGGCCAAACAGAGCTTATTGTTTTTGAGAAACAGATGAGGAGAATGAATGTAAATGTGAATTAATGCCAGCCAATTTTCTGATCTTCAAAAATGACTGACAGTCCATCATTTGCATTAGCTAATAATTACACTGAAAAAAACATTAGAAACAAAATAATAATTTGGCGGCGATGTCAGAGACTATGCAGAAATTGTGCGAAAGTTTAACCATCAGTTGGTGCATTATAGTATTGTGAAGTACATTTTTTTGTTTTCGTCTTTAGATAAGGTTTGCCAGCACCAAGACCTTTTCAAGGACAAGAACTCTTTGTTCTCATCAAAAATATATTGTTTTTGTGATGATTGCTATTACCTAGCTGTCAAAATGAACTTATCTCTAACTAGTTTTCCTTCCTTGACATTTCAAAGGTTTCTATAAAATTAGCTTGGCTTTTGAATGGAAAGCATTATGCATACACGCACACACACACGCACACACACACACACACACACACACACACACACACACACACACACACACACACACACACACACACTTATCCCTGTGCAGTAAAATGAAGATACTCTTGATCATCTTGACTTTTACCATTCATAGAAGATGGCGGTTGGTTAGAGGCGTTACTGGGGATCAAGAGGGCTCTTCCTGAGCAAACAGACAGGGCCAATAATGGCAGCAACAAAGCTGGGTCTGCAATACCTGACAGGTTTCTTGTCTTTCTAGTGATTTATTAGAGTCTGTCCTTACACATCTGGCAGGGAGTCACCCACTCATTTACTCTTTCTTTCTTTCCGTAACAGTCTCTTCCTCATCAAAGAAGTAGAGGTATGGCAAAGGGTGTATGAAAACACTGCAATCCATCATTTGTGTGTAAATGTATCAGTGACTTCATGCACTCCTTTGACAACCTGTTTGAATTTTGGACTGTTAGCCCTAGGTTGCTTTTTGACACTATTGATCCCTGCTCTTTTTGGTGTCTTGGCTTCCTCTAAGTGCAGATCATCAGACATTTTAACTTCCTCTTAGAAAGAGATGAGGACAGGTCCTACTTCTGCTCTTTCTTCGCCAACATTTCCTGTGCTCCTCTACACACACATTATAAAGCAATTTACCTTTTATCTGACATTTATTAACTTACTTCTTCAGCCCCTGTGACAGCATAACATGGAAATGGCTTTTGGTTAATTTAGAGTATATAGGTCCAAGCTTGCTGTTTATTAAAAGCTCTTTATTGTTTTGGTGTGTTCCATATTATAGACAGGTAGCTCCTTTTAAAATTGGCGAAAAATTTACTATTGATATTCAAAAATAGTTGAAAATATTGTGTTAGACAACGCATAGAACAAACCATTGGAGATTTAAAAAAAAAAGAATCATGGAATCTTTTTTTCTAAATCAATTTAATGCAAAATTTTGACTCATTCAGGGGCCAAACACGGTCTTGGCGTTCTTTCTACCATTTAAATGAGTCCACAGGTAGGCATGGATGAAGTGTGGCACAAAATTGACTGTAATGTTCCTGTTCATTTATTAAGACAGTGGAGTGGGTTTAGTTTACCAATAATACACTTGTATTACTTTTTTTTTGTTTTTGTTTTGTTTTGTTTTTACAATTTTGTCATTTTAGCCCATATGCAATAGAATAAGGGCAAATGTGGGGAGAAAAGAAAGAGAGAAGACATGCAAAAATAGTCCTGTCGGATTCAAACCAGGGACACTGCAGTTACTTGGCAATCATCTTTGACCACCTTTCTACCATGATGCTCCCAGTGATACACAGTTGATCCTTTCAATCAGGTTGGATGAACTGGACAATTTGGCGCTTCTTTTAACATCTCAGTACAAAGCTGTCAGTAATTTCTTGTGGTTAACCCCAGACTAAACTGTTTTAGTCATTATAATCCCTGAGCATGACTCTTGCCAGATTCAACCTGCCCTCTGCCCCTTATCCAATAATGTTAAGCCTATTTCAGAAACTGTAGCATTTAATTCCAGCCTCAGCTTTTAACAGCTTCCTATGTCTTGCCCCGACATAGTTTTGCCATCAAAGGAAAAGTTACAGGGAGTAGAAAAAGGACTATGAAATAACAAAATCCCCATTTCAGACAAAAAGATGGGGTGAATTATCTTTGAAGCTAGATGATGTTACTTGTGTTATGTTCCTCAAAAAAAGATCTCACAACCTCATGTGTTGTTGCTAGTTGCCATGCAATGTAATATTACCCTTCCTTGTGGCAGAGAGATTATAATCAAGTTATTTCATTGTCCTTTTTCATGAAATCCTTATATTATTTTGTCTTATTTTGTCTTAAATTCAAATCATACAGAGGGGATTATACAGTACATATTTTTCCTTGTTTTTAAAAAAAATCAGAGTTAAATACTCCAATGTTATGTTTGTGCTGCCTGCTTCTGCAGTACTGTGATATATCATGATGATGAGGTTGAGGTTTAGAGAATATTTTATTGAGAAAGTCAGCTAATAGTCTTTACAGATGTATTAAAAAATATGTATATGCTTGTCTGTGTGTGTGTTTTTCTCTGGCACGTGAACTTGTACTCACGTGTTGCCATGTTAAAGAAAGGGACCACTGGTAGTAATAGTACCCCCTTGGGTTTCAACTGTACCTGTCTCTCACATGTGTTCTTTCTCTTGAGTTTAACGAGTATGTGCCTGTCTTTGATGGGAGTTACAAAAGAGCAAGGTATTTAACCTGTCTGTCCCTTGTTATTTTTGTGTTATTCCCTCCAGGGTTGTCAGCGTATTGTGGAGGACTGGCAGAGGATCCTGATGGTCCGATCACTGGTCATCAGCCCCCACGAGGACATGAGGACTTGGCTGAAGTACGCCAGTCTCTGTGGCAAGAGTGGACGCCTGGTCAGTACATTCAATGAAAGGCCACAAAAATAAGACCTAAAATGTAATAACCTGGATTATGCTTTAAAGCTCCTGTGGGTAGGATTTTTTCCTTGTGGTAGTGTCAAATGCGGATACACTTCTGTCCCTCTGACATGGGGACACTGAGCCTGAATGGGTTAAAAGCAACACGTAGACTGTGCAGGTTTTCACCAGAATTATCTCATGTGTCTACGAATAAATACCCGTGCCATCAGAATAATTTAATAAATGCATACATTATGTTAAAATGACCTAAAAAAGGTGTAAGTGTATAGCATTTAAGAAAAGGAGAACTTGCAAAAAATAAATTACACTCAACGGTAAATTTCTACCACTTTAAATGTATATTCTATACCATAACAAACTATTTGAAAGGATAACAGTGCAGTATAATATGACATATTTGTCCAAAACCTCTTAGTATCTTCATGTCTGACCCTGATCCTAGATACTGCAATTAATTGTAATCCCATAACATTCAGGAGGAGTAAATCAGAGTTGATTGAATAAGTCTAGTCAAATGGAAAAGGGAAGTCGAGCTCTGACGGAATTAAGTGCACCAATGAATTCCAGCCATGAAATTAAACTTCATTTCAACCTGTTTTAAATTTTCGCTGATGAAAGTAGCACTCTCAATTACACTATTGCGAAACCTGAACCCACATATCTTCATAATTAAAGTGGTAAAATTTTCCATCCTTTTTAACCTCACTGTTATTCTAATTGATTGGAAGGGATGGCAGACAATCAGCCAATTTTTCTATCTACACACTCTTGTTATATTTAAGCACACACGCATGCACATAGGATGACAGAATCACCAACAATGATGTAACTGAAAAAGAGATGTGACTGGCCAGTGTCAAACATAGCAGGAAATATAATTGCCAGGGGGTGGAAAAAATGACTCAACTAAGACTTATATTATACCTTGTGGAGTGGAGAGGTTTGTATTGTCTTGGGGATAGCTGTCATCCTCACCTTCTGCTTACTTCCTGAACTATAAAACTTTTGCCCATTCGTATGCCCTTTTACCTATGTTGCATTCTTTATCCCTTCAGGCACTGGCCCATAAGACCCTGGTGCTCCTTCTGGGTGTCGACCCCTCCAAGCAACTTGATCACCCACTGCCCACAGCCCACCCACACGTCACCTACGCTTATATGAAGTACATGTGGAAGAGTGCCCGCAAGGTAGGAGCAAACAAACTGTTAATGGTTTTTGGAATGGTTTTTATGGAATTTAGAGTCTTTTTTCATTTTATACAATTGATATACATTTTGTAAATTCTTGTTTTTTGCTTTGCGTGTCATCACATAGGGAGTACTTGTTTAGGTAAATAACAAAGGGTAACATGTCAGCTTATAAAGACACCTGATGATTATCACTTTTACATGCATGTTCTAAGTGCAACATGAGGCAACAAAACAAAGAGGCCAGAAAGAGAGAGACTTACTTATTGGTACATACTGACAAACTGTAAACAGCTAATTAATTTACTGTCACGAGGGAAACAGCCTGAGAAACAATAACGCCAACAAACTACATCTGTAAAAAGGAATTGAAATTGTACTGAAAATTACTGATGTTGAAAAATAACTGTGTTTTACAAAGAACTCACAGGTAACTATAATATAATAGTTCCAAGAAGAAAAAAATTTAGTGAAGAAGATTCTCTTTAGATAACCATAACCGTTAAAAGCTCTGAAAAACGAACATAAAGAAACATGAAGTGGCATGAAATTCGAGCTACAAATAGCATACAATTTAGTATACTAACGGAAAAAAGAAACTTGTAACACAAATAAAAAAATTTTTAAAGAAATTATTTTTTAATTTGCATACCATAGGTTTGAAAGTTACAGTTACTTTGAAGTACAAACTTAAAGCAGCTATAATCGATATTTTTATAATAGCAATGTATCATATGACAATGTAAAAACAATGTGAAATTAATCACACGTAGTGATGAACCCACAGACAATTATCATCTTAGTCTGCTATTCTGCTCTGCTTTACAGAGCTTTATAATGAGTTTTAGCTCTGACCAACAATTTTGTTGTTTTGGTTCTTTCTCGCTGCTTTTAAAGTGATGTTTAATCACTTAATTAGCTCTACAAAACCACTGGACACTACCTAAGGTAGTGTACACCAGACCTACACAGTTAGCGACCAGCTGGTCAACATAGTGGAGCTATTAGCAGCTAATCCATGTATTTCCCTCAGGAGTTGGTACAGACCAAAAATACAGCTAAAAGAGAGTGAATATTATACATACATATGCCAGCTGGCCAGGAACACAACTTAAATGAACGATAACGTTTCTTGGTAACTGCAAGATGCTTTAATAAAGGAACTGTTTGCTAACAAGTTCATCGTGTCAACTTAAAAAGTGATGATATTTCAGTGTTGTGTTTACAGCTTGTTTCTGCTGCCATCCAGTGGCCAAACAAATCTGTTATTGCCAGTTTAAACCAGCTTTTTTAACAATGCTTTGAGCATTTGCTGTTACTTTAATTTCCAAATCCCTGTAATAGTCAGTAAATAATATATGTGCAGGTATCGAGCCAGGGGGTTAAATGTGTTGTGTACTTTGCCGTCAGAATAAGCCTGTAAATTTTCACCAAACAACCTCCATAAATGAAATCACAAGTGTTAGGTAGGGTAGGCTATTATGTTACTGATGGTAAAATAACATTAGAAAAGGTTTGCTGAGATTTGATTTGGCAGAGCTTCTTGAGAGGGATTTAATGTATCCTAAAATCAGCTGATCAGATGATGACTTTGTGGGGGAAAAAATCCTAAATCGTCTGCATATTTGTTATTAGTTATAAGTTAGTTCATTACGATTGAAGTTAGATTTTATTTAATTTGGTCTCCTAACAGTGGATCTGAATTATAATATTTAATTTTGGAAAGTGTTATGATTAGTAAGATATGCAAGTGTTCTTCTGATTTGACAAGTTACAGTGTTTCAGAATTTGCAAACCTCACAAGTATTGCAGGGTTTGGTTAAATTTGCATTAATTATTGTGATTTCTGTAGAGACTGGCTAATGTAGCTCAGTCTTGTGTAGGATTTGAATCTTCCCTTACCAAATTCTGAGTTGGTCAGTTAAATCTACTCAACTGTTATATTTGCATATAAATTAGTGTTGGTATTAATCTTTTGAATCCATGGCACCAGTGGATGAATTAAGCCTTACTCTGTAAGTTACCAACAAATGTATTTGTTCAGAAAGATATGTACTTTCTCTGGTCCAGCATTGATGACCTAACATTATATTGTATGTTTCAAACTACATTTCACCAGAGCAGTTTTGGGATGAAATCACTCTTCGCCATTTGTTTATTCCCCCCACCCACACACCCACATTTATTACCAGGTGATGAATAATGTTTGTGGCTCCACAGTGCAGGTCTCATTAGGGGACTTAGGTAAGTGTGAGTGTAAGTATTGCAGTTGCCAGGGCGAACTGCAATGCTCACCAGATGAATCAGAATATAAAAACACACACACACACACACACACACAGCTGGAAAGGACCAGTCTACTGTGTCCAGTGCTTTGGAACAGTGTGGAACGTCAACTCTGCCTGTCACTCATCACACTTGCCATGACTGGAGTGTTACTGAGTGAAAACCATGCAATAGTTGGTCATCTACCAGGGTTAGATGATTTATTATGATAGTCACATAATTCAGTCATTTTCCAAGGTAATATCCACATAAGAAATTTTATACCGGTGAACTTTTCTAGAAGTTAATGAAAGGAGATACAAAATGCTGGCCATTGCAAATATGTTATCTGGATCACACGTCATGCTCACAGTATATCCAGCCCTCATTTCTCAGCTGTGGTCAGTATCCGAAATCTGTGCAAGCAGAATTGCATCTAGTACAGATTGCCTTAACTTTATTTAGATCAGACCTTGCTATGTTACAGTGGTCCTAACTGTGAAACAAGTTTAAGTTAAAAAAAAACAGTAACTATGACAGCAGAAGTGGCCTGGCCAGATGGAGTTGCAAGATTTTCCCTGGAGAGCCATTGGTGAGAACAGCAACACTGGAATGAACAAAAAAGAATGTCCAATTTTGTTGGGCTCTCCTGCATCACACAGAACGACGACTTTGTAAAAGCAGTAAGGTCATAGAAATCGATGAGTTCACCACAATACTTCTGATGTGTCAGAGGAAGACTGAGAATACATGGCAAATTTCATTTATAAAAACATTGTGCCAGTCGATCTAGCTCTGTTGCACGGTGTTACCTTTTAATCACATATCACATGCTTGTATTTAATTCAGAATGAATTCAGGTACAAAGCACCACAGACAAATATATTTCTCTGAATGACACCAAACCTTTACCTGCTGTTGGTATTTGTTTTGTGCCTCTCCAGATCGATGCCTTTCAGCACATGCAGCACTTTGTGCAAGGGATGCAGCAGCAGGCCCAGCACGCCATCGCAGCTGAGGACCAACAGCACAAGCAGGAGGTCCACAAACTGATGGCCAGGTCTGTCTCTTTTCTGGAAGCACAGTAGCAGCAGTTCACCATCTAATGAGGCTTTTTCACAGAGGACATTTCGACATGTCACAGTAGGAAAAACACAGCACAAAATGAATGATGGGTGAACACCATTTAGCTGGTTCAGGGTATTGTGCATGCTGGCTCACTGTCACACTGTCATAAAAAAGAATGGAGCTGTTGTTAATGTTATTAACAACACCTGCGCATTTTGTACTGTGATAGTTCATATAATGGTAGGACTATCGCAAATATCATGTGTCTATATACCCTTCCATACCCTTGCAGATGTTTTCACTTTTGTTATGCCTCTGCGCCAGCGACAGCTCTGGCCAGAGGCATTATGTTTTCTGGTTTTCCATCCTTCCATCAGTCCGTCCGTCCAACCCATTTTCACATTTTCTGTGACCTCACAAAACATGTTTTTGGCCATAACTCAAGAATTCATACACTTATTCTGATAAAATACACTTAATGTCTTTTATTAAATCCCTTCAAAGTCTTCAATGCATGTATTATATGAGTCTGGACAGACATGAATATAAGCTACAATATACAACTGCAAGGTGGTAATTTTAATTGAGTAATTTCTAATTGAATCATCAATTGTAGGTTTTTCTGTTTTTAGCCAATTTCTAGTAATAGGTTTTCTGCCAGCAGCGCTTATAGTCTTTAACAGGTATCTGACCTTAGGGGTAGCATTTTCTGAAGGCAGGGCTCCCAAACAGAGGGTCTCCAATTTAAACAGAGTGTCAACCTGAAAACCTTTAGCAAAACGTAACTTCTTGCAAGAATGGGCTTAACATTGAGTAGAACCAGAATATATGATCATGATTTGCCTCAGAGGACCTATACTGTCTCCAGCAACTGGACAATTTAGTAATATTGAATCTTTTGAACAGGAGTAATGAAGAACCCGATGAGGTTTTTCTAAAAAAAACCTCTCTCCATTAAGCTGAAATTGATGATGCCAAAACTAACTCAATATTGTGTTCAGTTGACCGGCACGAAGAGGGAGTACTGATTCAATCTGAAATCTTGACAATTTATGGTTTACAGTACTAAGTAATTTTGACATTAAACTTTCTTAATTCATATACTTGTAATACGTCCTAATCCAGATGACCCTGAGACTGATTGGGACAACCTGCACATCCTTGTGCTCAAATACACTTTAACGGAACCAAGTGACATCTATAAACTATGTTGCCATCGAGTAAAAATAATGGGAGATGTAGGCTTTGATCAGAAGCAGAATGTATGATTGGAATAAGTGAATTATAGACAAATAGTGGAGAAACATTAGCCTAATCCCCCTTAAAGTTGTATTGGTTTATAAGATAGAACCTGCTGCTTTCAGCTGCTAACATCACACTGAAATGTCACCAGTGAAACGAAGATTGTAATACCTGCATTGTGGGTTCTTATACACGTAAGAATACTTAGATGTTGAGCTCCCATTGCAGATGGATAGGAGGTCCAGCAAATTACAGTGAGTGTGAGATGAAGCTTATAATTGCTTTAAGATTCTCAAGAAGTGTGGGTGGTTTTCAAGAGCAAACAGGAAATGTTGAAGCCCAAATGCTGTAGTTTTACATATATAGTTTATTTTATGTTGTTTCCATTACCTATAACCATTAATCAAACGATCTAAGACACTAAGATGGTGCACTTGATTAAGTGAGTTTCGTCACATATCCAAGTGCTTTATGTCCACATAAATGCACAGATAAGCATGACTCAATTGCTTTGGTTATTGGTGCATATCAGAAGCTGAAACTCTTGAGGGAAAGTTAATCCACAGTTAGTCAAATTCACCAAAAGTAATGCCAATGTGTCATTATTTGCATAGTTGTATTTCATTAGTGTTAAAAATTGTGCTGGCCTTCTAGCACCCACTTCAGCACAATGGAGAAAATGCAAACTGACATGCTGAAGCAAGGAAAAAGTAACCTCATGTATATGCCCTCATGTTTTAAGCACACAGGGTCATGTGCAGTGCATTCAGCTTCTTTTCCATGAGCATAACCCAGTCTGGCATAGCACCTTTTACTAGTCCATTGGTATTCTGTGGTCTTTTTCAAAGCTGGCCAGATTGTCTGAATGTCTCGCCTTAGACTTCTCAATAAAGTGATCCCTTTTTGGCAGTTAGTCCCACACAGCTACTTATCACAAACCAAACATGGCACCTTGCCAACAGGTATCACCAGGTGTGTCTCCTCTCCCTGTGGGTGTTGCAATGTTCATCTGACTGTCCTGGCGCAGCCTTGGCACCTTTCCTCTATCATTACCTCATCTCACTGTGAGAAAGGATACAGTATAGAGTCTGTTCAAACAGTTGTCAACACAACACTAGATTTTTGAAAAAGTTGACATTCAAATAATTATCATGTGTTTTCAAACGCTTATTTAGGGAATTAGAAAATGGAAAGTTTTGAATTCCATGGGATTATCAAAATATTTGACGAGAATATCTAAAGCTCTCTCCTTAAGGATTGAATGTCAGTGGCTTGCCAGTGCAGGAAAGAGAATGATTATTTTTTTAAAGAATTTGACTGCACTGCATAGTGGTAAAACAACTCAAAACAAGCAAAACACGAGACATAGGAGCAGACAGGTATAATCCTATGTACAGTAAATCATACAATAGTCTAATCTAGGCTTGTGCACATACATACACCAGTCGTGTGCACCCTCCCATCTCATAAATCATACATGACAACACACAAGTGTGACAACAGGTAGATGGGGCTTTTTTCATTTGTGCATCTTCCAGACAGTGACTGAGGCCTTCTGAGGAATGCATCTTAGGGAAAACACCTGTATAATGTCAGTTAGGACAGGTTCTCTCCAGACGTGCTGACACACTTTCATGAATACAGGTTGGCTGTGTGGTATGGAGCACACCTGGACTGAACAGTCAGACACACACACCCACACAATCACATGGATGCCTCAACACTCTCTAAAGAATCCAGTATAATTTCACTGTTACTCTAACTAAAATCGGTAAGCCAGGCGTCTCCTTTCTAAATAAACAGGTTGTATTAATGTCCCCAAACACCCAGTCCTCCTCCCGTCTCTTCCCCAAAAGTTAAACTTGTTAAGCACTTACAGGAACAGTTTGGCTTAGACATGCTGAACCCAAAGTGTACACTTGCACGGAAAAGTATTTAGAAGAAATTACGTAATCCTGCAAGGCAATTTTTTGGAAGTGTTCTGCAAACAGTATACAGACTGCTGATGGATGGATGGAAGATACAGCGCTTGCCAGTTGCTCCGTTTATTGACGTTGTATGTGAATTATATGTTTGGTCTGGCCAAACACAACTAGTTTGCCTGTAAGCACATGTGTTTCTAAGGGTAATGGATAGAGCTACGTCCCCTTAGGGACTGCCACAGAGCTCACTGGCATGTTAGAAAAAAGAAAAGTGCTTTGGATAATTGGAAATCTCCGGATGTGATCTTGGAACCTTTCAGCAGACAACTGCACTACGGCATTAAGTAGGGATACCTGTGATAGATGCTGGAATGATTTTCAAGTCTAGTATTGTTATCTCACTCCTTTTTTTAACAAACTGCCCTTGGGTGTACTTAAAGTCACTACCAACTCTTTATAAGCAATGACAACATAAGCATTATTATAAGCTTATGATGTTTCTTTTGTGGCTTGTCCCAGCAGTGCTTTTGTTTCCTCCTTGCTAATGTAGTCATCTAGTCATTGACTTAGTTGTCACTGCAGAGCTTCTGTTCACAACATTGACTTCTGACCTCAGTAACTTTATGGTCTCAAAAGAGTTTAGATATTTTTTTTCCTATTGAATGCCACAAAGTTATGTTTTGTTTTTTTTAAAGTATTTCCAGTGTAAGAGTTAAAGCAAGACTATGTAACTTTTGCTGAGCAGCGGCCTCTGCGGCCACAGGTGGTAATTACAGGACGCTGGTGCATTAAATTCTGTTGTGCTCTGAGTCACAGCAGTTAAGGTTACTGGAAGCAGCGAACCCCTGAGAGCTAACAGCTCATGGTTAGAAAACAAAGCCTATCAATTGCTCAGGCAACAAACACTTAATCATCAAGCTGTTCACTCATGTCAAGTCAGCATTCGGCTAATCTGATTGAGAAAACATTTGAGCCCAGTTGTGTGCTAAAATGTAGATGCTAGGAGTGAGTCTGTTCATGGCTGCGATGATGTCTGTACTGAGAATACTGAGCTAGCTTCGTTTTACGGCCAGCTGAAGACCCACAATTGGTGGCTTGTGACATAGTTCCGTAAAGCATTACGCACTTCTCATTTTAGATCGTATCCGCTCAACCAAAGTTACATAGTGCAAGAACAGGCATTCGGGGAGTGGAGTGGGAATGAATGAGTTGCCATTTGCCCTATTACAAGTCAGCGTACCATCAAAATGATTTTGAAGCTGTTTTAAGGTAAAATAGTTGCACAATGTTGAGGTTGATAATCTATGCTACACCAGGTTTGACATGTTTTCAGTAAATAAAGTAGAAATAAAATAAATATATTTTGATTGGAAGAAAAGCAGTTATCTAAGTAATAATCTTAGATGAAATGTCTTTCTGTCTCTGCCTTTCCTCCATGTAGATGTTTCCTCAAACTGGGAGAGTGGCAACTCAGTTTGCAGGGGATCAACGAGAGCACCATCCCCAAGGTTTTGCAGTATTACAGCCATTCCACTGAGCATGACCGCAACTGGTACAAGGTCAGTTCCTCCCTTTCAGCCCTAACCTTTCTCTCTTGACTTTTCTCTGGCCGCAGTAAAATCCCAGCTGTGTCAGCAGGAGGTTGCCCTGACACTGATATGTCACCAGGAAAACTTTAAACCCCATTTTATTGCCATTTAACTAAACATGCCATAACGTAGTTGTTTGTTTAGTTTTTGTTTTTTGTCCCTGCACGACTCATTTATTCTGCTCTTTAGATCTTTATACATGTGGTGCTCCTTCTGAAGCATCAAAGATATGAGGTGATGGAAGAGCTGAGAGTGTCTCTGCTTTTTCTTGCCCATGCCTGTGCTGCACGCTACAAAGACGTCACTATGCCCACATATCCCTCTCCCCGTCCATCCTCAGCAGCTCCCTTCAGCTTTTAGCCTTTAATAACTGGTTGCGTAACACAGCAAACATCAAACTCATATGTTTGGATCAGAAAAATTACAGTGCCCTGGGGGATATCTGTCCCTTAGTAAACTGGAAAATTCCATCATGAACAAATGTGGAATTCATTTCCAGTTACCACCTCTTAGAAATCCAGTTTCACCCAGTTTGTACCATCTTTCGGCAGGCCTGGCATGCCTGGGCGGTGATGAATTTTGAGGCGGTGCTACACTACAAACACCAGAACCAAGGACGTGATGAGAAGAAGAAGCTGCGACATGCCAGTGGTGCCAGTGCTAATAGTGAAGCCAGCAACAGTGACAGTGAGGTCGACAGCACTGACCACAGTCCTGTGCCCTCACCAGGCCAGAAAAAGGTCAATGAGGTGAGAGTCACAGTGAATTAAACCCTCTTCACACCCATTAACATCGGTCATTCGGTGTTCTCTTCTCCCAGCACTTCCTGTCCAACCAAAGTAGAAATCTTTAGTCAGGATACCTATACATCGTAACCACACAGTCTGCATTACCCATGCAATGTTTCAGCCCACTAACGCAACATACCTCATCCAGTGAGCTAGTGTGTGAACTTGTGTATTCACATTTTTCCCCACATTCAAATGATACTCATCCACTGCAGATCCCAATATGCAAATGCTTAATCAGAAAGCATCTGTCTGTTCTCCAATATAGCTTTTTCCTGTTGTGTCTCTCCACAGGACCTCTCGAAGACGCTGCTCTTGTACACGGTTCCTGCTGTTCAAGGTTTTTTCCGCTCCATTTCCCTGTCCAGAGGCAACAACCTGCAGGACACACTCAGGTACAATAAATGACTAACACAAGATGGACAAGTGGTCCCAGCAAAACTAAACAGCATATTCATGGACACTCAGCAAAAGAGGTGTGTTGGGAGAGGAGGACCTCTAGTGGTTGAATGTGATTGCAGTGTTTCATTATCATTAATAAGCAGGCAAGAAAAAGATTCTGATTTAATTTTTTTTTTTTTAATTGGGTTTTTTTTTTTTTAACTTTTCAGGGTTCTCACTCTTTGGTTTGACTATGGTCATTGGCCTGAAGTGAACGAAGCCCTGGTGGAGGGCATCAAGACCATTCAAATCGACACCTGGCTACAGGTAACACATGG
>NC_053417.1:7199712-7294712 GCF_016859285.1 Xiphias gladius
TAGGAGAAAATTGCTCAGGCCTTGGCTCTGAACCCATTATACTAGGAAAATAGATTAAAGAATATTTCTAGTCATATGCTTTCAGCAGGCGTGGACCATCACATTAGAGAAAATTAAATTTAAATAAAATCAAACAGACAGTTCCGAGGACACAATTTATTTTTGAAGTCATCAGTCATAGCAAGTGTGTGGATAATACACAAGAGTAAAAATCTTCTTTATCAACAGAAGCAAGATCAAACCAGTGATGAACTTCATACCAAGATGAAACCCAACTACCACAGAAAAACAAGGCTCAATGTCCAGTCAGCTTTGTAGCAAAGAATACGTGGAGTAATAATGCATGCAGGCACAGATCGATTTGTCAGGAATCCTCCCAACACTGTTCATTGGTATTAATTCAGATACAGAAATAAATAATTCTGACACCATATTCTCATGCTATATGATATAAAATACAACACTGAAGTGCTTCAAAAATGGTTCAGCACTATAAAGTCCCCTTGTCTTGAAGCCAAATCCTCAGATTATCAATCAGCAATGTTTCACTCTACTTCACTTTTTTCTACTGGACAATGTGTGATACCTTGTTCTGATGTAGCCCATAAGTGTTACACAACATACTCTGTAAAAGATGAAAGCCAATAAATCAACCAACCTCTGGAGCAAGACTTCAGATTAAGACCTGTCACCCACTAAAGGCCACTTAGATTTACTGTCAGCGCTCTGTCCCTCTAGCAACACTCAACACATTGCTTACTGAGATTCTCAGGGGATAGAACAAGGACTTTCTTTTACTCGTTCCACTGGAAATATCACTTAAATCCGTTAAAGGTATTATGACAATTACAGTGTTGGTGAAATAATTGTAATGTTGTCTTTTGCGAGAACTGAGGATGTTATAAGATGGTGGAACAATTGGATGAGTGACATCATCTGTACCTCAGATAAGTTAAATACATTTTCCTCTCTGTCATGCTGTAAACTTGTTCCTGCTTAAGAGGACTGAGTTGATATCACAGTACATCCAGGAGATGCGTATTTCCCACTCCACTCCAATCCATGTGAGCTGATCAAGACAATGTCTTGGTCGCAATCATCAGACAGAACTTAATATGAACTTCACAAAGTACTTCCAGTATGGAACTTGTGAAGCATTGTGTTAATTCTTTCACAAACCACAATTGGGATTCCTTTTTTCATAGCAGTTATTTAACCACAGTCCCTCATATCCATTGTTTTTGAGTGCCATTCCAAGTCAAAGGGTGACCATGAAGTGAGGCATTATTGGGACATAGCCAAATGTGTGGTTCATATGAAATCATTTACTGTCCACTCAAACTTAGTAGACATTACTTCAGGCTAAGGTAATGGAGATGCAGCTGCAGAGCAACAGTGTAGCACCCTGGAGAAAACAGCCAGTATTTCCAAGTCCAACAATATAATGATTCTTACATAATGCCTTAACCCTTTTTGAGCAGTGTATCAATGTTGTGTTTGTGGCGCCCTCTGCAGGAAGTAATGGCCATGAGTTCATGTTCCTGTTGAAGGGCCATGAGGACCTGAGGCAGGACGAGAGAGTCATGCAGCTGTTTGGTTTAGTTAATACACTGCTGGCCAACGACCCTGCGTCCTTGCGCAAGAACCTCAGGTAGACCCACATTCATGTTGACAGACACACACACACACACACACACACACAAAAACACAAAGACATTGAGGTACAGTACATTTCACACGTCTTAAGCAGATACACTTGCATACTCTCACAACTGTGGACATGAAGTTGAAAAAATAAATTATTGAAACCTTGACAATGGATTGTTTGTTTGCTTGTGTTTTTCTTGGCTGTGGTTTGCCTTCAACAGCATTCAGCGCTATGCAGTTATCCCCCTTTCCACCAACTCAGGCCTGATTGGCTGGGTACCCCACTGTGACACCCTACATGCCCTCATCAGAGACTACCGAGAGAAGAAAAAGATTTTGCTCAACATTGAACATCGCATCATGCTAAGGGTGAGGAACTACTAAGATCCATAAGGTTTCCACCTCCTTTGTTTTAATATTTAAAGTCTCAGTCTGAGTATGTATTTCCCTGAAACATATATTGTTTATTTACAATGTTAGAGCACAGTTTTCTCTGTTTCATCATTTAACTCATTTCATAACATTAAGATGTTAGAAACAGTCACATTCCAAGGATGGATTTTAATCATGCTATCTTAGTAAATACAGATGTATGTGTAAATGAGCTTATGTGCTAACATGTCATTTACTGTTTTGTGTCAGCAGTTGGTCTCGTTCATGAAATTTTGAAAATTTGTAGTTTTCATATCCATCCATACTAAACATGGAATAGATTTGTCAAAGCTGAGGAAGCATCTGTTTTCAGTGATTATATTAATGAATATCAATCAGTCTTAAATGAAAATACATTTGCAGGTCCTTAATTGACACAAATTAACTACATAGTCCTGCCTCAGAAACACCCAGTTAGGCAAATGACACAGACAGTACATACAATCAGTAATCTTCCTCACTAAAATGTCACTACAGAAAGTGAAAGTGTCTCAGAAAACAATTGGGAGCAGAGACCACAGAGCAGGTTAAGACCCTGACATTCGCTGTGCAAAAAGCTTACAGGGGGTAGTTTGACTGAAAAATGTACACTGACAAAGGCGTCCCAGCCGACCAAAGAAACATCAGGGCCACAGGAGAAGGGGCAGGGCTGAAGTTCAAATCTGACTGGTCTAAAATAGGATGATGACATCATGTCCGGCCATGACATGATTCACTGGTCAACTGGATAAAGAAAACAACACTGTTAGACTGTGAGTAGACAAACAGGAAATGTGACCCCCAAGCCCTCTGTCAGTTGTTCTTCCATCACAGAGTGAATTAACAGGCACCAGCCATTACTTGAAAATGGTGACTTCCTTAAAACAAGCTTTTATGCAGATAAACAGTTGATGCAAATTTCCCTGTATACAAATCCTCTTTTTTATGAATGAAAACATGTTTTATTTTCCATTTGCTAATGATGTTTGAGTTATTAATGATGTGTTACATTCAGTTTAAGCCTCCAAAATGGCAAGATATTAAGTTGACCAGTCAGTCAGTCTGGCCATTAATCAGTTTTAAATAAAGAATGAGGAAGATGGGAGAGAGAGACAATGACAGAGTGTAGTCTTTAAGGGTGTGTGTCAAGGTGTTTCTTTCTAAATCAACAACTTTACAGTTAATTAAAGGTAAAGCATCATTCTGGACATTTTCACTTCTACCTCAGGTTTGCAAGGAACTCTTTAATACGCAGCTGCAGGGCCAACACAGTCTTAAACATTTGAACTCAAACAGCAATTAAAGCATTTTCTTTCAAAACAATTAACAGCCTTATTGTAATGGGACCTGCTTACACCCAGTTTCTAATTTTCCATGACCTGAAACACGATTATATTTCAGTCCTAATACAACCTTCAAGTGGTAGTTTTATTAACATGTACGATGTTTTGGACCAATATATTTCCCATTTGATTTCACATTATTCACTGTGGGTAGTTATCAACAGAGACAGTAAACATTCAGCATCAAGAACCCATCAACATCAATCGAACTAGTATTAAATTATCATATTAAGTATCATTAAATATCATCATTAAATAATAAAAAAAACCTTGAAAGCACATCGTACAGTAGCTGTGATATATAGTTAATTAAAGGGGAAATGTAGCAGAATTTCAACAACCACCAAAATAAATAGACATGTATGAACAATGTGTTTGGGTATTAATCACCCTTTTGGAAATTACTTTTGCCCTCTGAGTATGTATTGCACAGCAGCGCAACTGAAATCACATTAGACTCTGCTGTGAAGTAAATAACTTTCACATCAGTCATCATGGTGGTTAAGACTCAGGTTATAAAAAAAGAAACATTGTCCTGAATTCAGTCTTTAAATGTTGCAGTTTGTCAGTAATATCGGGTGGCTTTCGAAATGTCTAAATGTTGTGCACCATGAAAACTGTAGTTTTAGTTTGCTTTTGTATTCGAAATGCAAAATTCATTATCATACCCCTTAACTGGGGTTGAAAGAGTTTAAAGGGGCTTGAATTTCACTTGTGTCTTTTAGATGGCCCCAGACTATGACCACCTGACACTGATGGAGAAGGTTGAGGTGTTTGAGCATGCCGTCAACAACACAGCCGGAGACGACCTGGCCAAGCTTTTGTGGCTCAAGAGCCCCAGCTCTGAGGTGAGATGCTCTGTTTCGTTACTCTGGTAGCACAGGGGAGGATGGTTGAGTATACTTGTTCTTTCAGCACCCATCCTCACTTTTCAGTGATTCAGGGGGGAAATGTCAAGAGTGCTCAGCTATAGAAAAGATAACGTAAAAACTTATAAACTAATATTTTTAGTTGGCTGGATGACTGAGAGTTTTCATTAGATAAAGAGGAAAAATAGGGAGAGGAAAACTTTTTAGCTCTATCCAGTCTCTCAGTCATCACATTCTGATTATTGATGGAAATACAGTAGAAGTGAAATAAAACTGTTGTAACCCATGAAGAATCAGTTTTTCTCTGTCTGTGTCCTACCTTCACACCACTGACTCAGCAAGACTTTACAAACAGACCTTCAAATTGAATCAATTTTTAGGAACATTAGTACCTTGTGTACCTGATGTTCTACATGTTCAGGTGTCGGGAAAGATGTTTCAAGCAGCCTCCAGAGATTTCTGTGCTATTTTCCACACTGATCTGCTCTAGAAGAACTCTCCTAATCCAGATCATGTTTCTCCTCCAGGTGTGGTTCGACAGGAGGACGAATTACACCCGCTCCCTGGCTGTGATGTCAATGGTGGGGTACATCCTTGGACTGGGTGATAGGTGAGCTTCTCAGCCAAAAGGTTGAAGTCTTGTATTATTTCAAACAAATTGTTGGAATAATGACAAATAAACATAATAAGACATTAATCAGGAGATGTTGTTTCCATTTGTCAGGCATCCATCCAACTTGATGTTAGACCGGTTAAGTGGCAAGATCCTCCACATTGACTTTGGAGACTGTTTTGAAGTAAGATGGAATTTTCTTTCAATACGTTCGCCTATAGGTGATTCTTTTTGGTTTATCTGAGACTGACTTTCATTATAACCTTCAACAGGTGGCTATGACCAGAGAGAAGTTCCCTGAAAAGATCCCATTCCGACTGACAAGGATGTTGACCAACGCCATGGAGGTAGGCAACTCTGCAGAATCTTATCCTGTGATAAACACTAAAAAGTGCATGTATTACTATGTGTATGCTAACTTAAAGCAGCTTGAAGGGTGTTTTGTTCGAGCTTGGAGAGTCAAAAAAAATCTTTTTAATAAGCTCTTATTTTTCCAGAGTTATCCAAGTGTTAAAGTCCTCCACATTAAAGCTACAAAAAACTGATATACTGGACTTAAACTGAATTCTGTCTAAGCTGCTTTTCCTTTGTCTTCTCTATTTTGGTCAAAATAATAATTAATCTTTTCCAAGTGTGCGGTGCCTTATCACAAGTTATGACTCACTTTGGCGTTTATTTAATGAGCAAAGAAGAAAAGGAATTCAAATTAAAGCATTAAGAAACAAAACGCAATATTTTATGCAGTAGCTCCCCTACCAATCCTGAAAATACTGGATTAGATTCTACTTCTTACCTACCAAATTCATGGACTTTTCTTACACAAACACAATACAGAAACTGTATCTAAAGTCTTACTGAATGACGCTGTGAAAGCTTTATTTCCATCAGTAAAATTGTAACTGATTGTGTGCCAGGTGACAGGCTTGGACGGTAACTACCGCATCACGTGCCACACAGTGATGGAGGTGCTGAGGGAGCACCGGGACAGCGTCATGGCTGTGCTGGAGGCTTTCGTCTACGACCCGCTGCTCAACTGGAGGCTCATGGACAGTAAGGGGAAGGAAAACAGTAAACAGACAAATTACATGCTGCAGCCGCACATAAGCACGACAGCATAAATGACAATATCAAGGAACTGAATGTGAATGACTTCAGCGCAGTAAAATAATTTTCCACTTGAAGAAGAAACTGCTTTTTCAACTTGGTGTAGAGTGTGGAGCTTTAAATTGAATAACATCAAGCTGAAAAACAAGTGTTGTCCCAGTAGTAAAATGGAAACCTGTTTGGCTCCTATTTGTGAGCGAAATAGACCATGGTTAAACATGGTGGTGTAGACATCTAAAGGTCCTTGTTTAAATTCAAGTGAACAAAATGAATGAATACTTTCAAGGTTGCTTGGAGAAAGACCTTTAATCCACATCAGTAGAAAAGATCAGTTTAACTATAAATGAGCATCATTCTGTTCAATTTTATTTTAAGAAATAATAATCATCCAGGAGTTTTTAGGTGTCTCTTTTGATTGTTAAAAAACATTTATAAAATTGGTTTGTTGTACAAGAATCTGTGTGAAAATTGGATTCTAAAACAACCATTTACAGTACTAATGGTGTGTTTTTCAAGGCTAAAAAAAAAAAAAAAAACACGCATATTACCTGTTTCACCCACAGCAAACATCAAAGGCAACAAGCGTTCTCGCACCAGGACCGACTCGTACACCGCTGGACAGTCAGTGGGTGAGTCTTTGAACTGTAGCTGGAACTGCTTCCTGTTTTCTACTTGATAATGTAAGAAAGTGTCGTTTAAACCTTTGGCCGTGCGGTGTCCTCTGCAGAGGCTCTTGAGAGCATTGACCTCGGAGAGACCACACACAAGAAACCTGGGACCACAGTGCCTGAATCCATTCACTCTTTCAGTGAGTTACCAGTTCATTGTGTCTTTCCACAGATTATTTGTTAGGTTTTCTCTGGTTGCTTTACCACAACAATACCAAGCTCTCTTGCTGTCATAAATGATTGGTGCAGCTGCTGTGCTATTGTAAGGCAGCACTCACATCCACTTTGATTTCCTTCAGCTGCAAAGAGCCTTGGTGGAGAGAGAGCATTTCAAATGTCTTTTTCTTAAGTTAGAAATTGTCGATGCCAGCATGTTTGTTTTTTTTAGTTGGAGATGGCTTGGTACAACCTGAAGCACTCAACAAGAAAGCCATTCAGATTATCAACAGAGTGAGAGACAAACTTACAGGTAAGTTCTGCAACACTCAGCAAGCACAAACTAGATATAAAAGGGGTCAAGACTCTGCAGCTTATGTACAATTATTTTATTTGTCCCTAGAAATTTCTGCAGGAAATACAGATATCTGTTAGCATCATTAAAATTCCTCAAGTCAAATGAAAGGTTTTGCTGTACATATTACTCTCCCCATTCATAAACCATGTAAACAGAGCTGAAATTCTAAATTGCGAAATAAGTATATCACAAAAGATATATTGACTGGTATAAAAACTGTATTTTTTCAGTACTTCAGGGCTGTAAAGAAAAATGTCAAATGGTCAGGTGTTTGATTGATACATGACCGTCTTCAGTCATATTATTATACTGTAGGCTTCCCCACTACACCAGCTCTGTTGAGGGAAAGACTTGCCAGATCTTTAACAATCCTAAAATACCTTGGTGTTTGCTGATTAAAGTCCTTGAAATCTGAAGGGAATCAAGTCTGACCAGGTTGAATTTTCTGGTAAAGGTCTAGTGTTGTGACGAAAGTGTGCTCCCTTCAGGTCGAGACTTTTCTCATGATGAGACACTAGATGTGCCAACACAAGTAGAGCTCCTCATCAAGCAAGCCACATCACATGAAAACCTGTGCCAGTGCTACATCGGATGGTCAGTACTACTTGACATTTTCTGTTTCAGAATTGAGTTAGAGCAGTAATATAGGGCAGCAGAAATCCACCTAAAAGCTGTTTAATATGACTTAGGTCTCATTGTGTCAATACTTGCTTGACTTTGATGAATACTATCTTTTTTTATCTTAAGGTGTCCATTTTGGTGAAGTGCTATCTTCGGTAGCCAAGTTTCACCAAGAAAAGCACTCAACTCAAACCGATATCCACGGAAAGAAGTACTTGACCCACAGTGGAGAGAATCTAAAAATGTTTTTTTGTTTTTTGTTTTTGTTTTTGTTTTTTTGTTCTTGTTTTGCTGTTGTAGAATTGTACAATTTTCCAGTGACATGTTTTAAGTTTATAAGAAAAAGTACCTTAAGAGCTCTGTTTTTATCTGGTGATCATAATTTAACTCAAAATGTAGTCATTGCTTCAAATGACTTTCCCTGCTTTTAACACCGTAATCACTTGCTAAAGGCTTTCTACAGTTGCCATATTGTAATAAGTTATGACATTTCTTACTTCACACACTGTATGCTATTTAGAAACCCATATGTATCATTATGAATTAATGTGACAGATTTCAATAACATGATATGCCTTTTACTAACTCAAACGTTCTCTAAAGGTTACACATGTCAAAATAGAAGTGAAATTTGATTTGATATAATCCTAATGTACTGTATGGGCATTTGTGTGCCAATAAACCCTGTACAGACACCACTGTGCCTGCGCTGTCTTTATTTGACAGTACAGGTTGTTTATTTGGCTGAGCTTGTCACACCTACTGTGGTTAAAAATAGAAAGGGGCAAAAGCATGATGTAAAAAAATTCTTTTAAATCTTTTCTTGTGGGCATCAGACAGGTTTTTTCTATTAAAAGGCAAGGTGCATCTCTCCTGGTTTTTCTTCTAGCACCCACAGAGGGCACTCTGACTCCTAATAAGATTCTCTCAGGAAATACTTGGGAGAGGATGCACACCGAAGGCTAGAAGATAAAACCAGATGAAAACAAAAATTTTGAACATTCGCTTGCCATTTGAGATGAGACTGCTTTTTCTAAGCTCAGTCACTCTATTTATTTTCATGTTAAGACCACAGGGAGATGTAGTCATTTACAGTGAATTTAGTTTCTGACAAATAAAAAACAATTCAGATTTAGCAAATTGCCGAGGCAGCAATGGAGACAACTAATAATTTGGTTTCCTATGCTGTTATCTGGTCAGTGCAAAGTAGTTTCTGTTTTATTTGTGCTCATTGTTATTCCTCTTATTTCTCCATTTATTTCTTCCCTACATTCTCCTCTGAAGGTTAATTACTTATAGATAGTTAAGGATTACGGATCAACAAAAAGCAGTCCATTGATCTCTTCCCTACCGTGCCCACCTCTGCAATGTCACACTCTTTACACATTGGAACAGAGGCCTGGTGATTATCTGTTCATATCGATTGATTCCTCCTCTATTTTCCCTGGCTTTTTTTCCGCTCGCTTGCTTCCTTTACCCCCACCCTGTCACTTTCTTCTCTCCTGCCACCAAAAGCTCATTATTGAAAATGTGACTTTTCATAGTCTTCTTCACCATCTCTATTGTTCTTTCTCACCTGTCTAATTTGTTTGTATTTTTTCAGTCTCTCAAGTCTGTTGAGGGGCAGGCAAGTCAATAGCTTAAGTTAAATAGGCTGCATTGATTGGGAGAGGGATTTAGCTGTTTACCAACTGTGGAAATAGGCTAGGGCCACGAAAAACAGCATGCGTGTCTGCATGGAGCAAGTCAGTGGTGACAAATGATACTCATTGAACAATGCCTCTAAATGTGGGAATGTGAAGGGCTTGGTCATGCCATCAGCCATTAAGTTTGTCTCATGAAGCCATCCAGGCCTAGCACCTTGAGCCAAGAAGTGAGGAATGATTGGATACAGCAACACATTAACACTGGGCCTCAAGCCTGTTGCTCTTGCCTGTTAGTGTTTCCTCCATTCTTGAGCTTGTATTCCTCCACAAGAGCTCCCCTCTGGATGTTATTCCACTTCCTTGCACCCTCTTCAGCTTCTCTTGACCCCTAGAGATTCCATAAGTGCTCTCTCAAACATGACCATGTCTGGTGTGTAGTCACACAAACCAAAGCATGCTCTCAGGATGGAGAGGATTGTAACTTTCCAGTAAAAGAATCTAAATCCTCTTCAATTTCTCAACATGAATAGTCAAATGTTACTCATAAACAAAGAACATTGTGAGTCCATTAGTTTGCTTTACTTACAACTTAACATCCATTGTGACCCTCTGTTCTCTTAAAGTTTCTACAAGAGAAAGTTAGCCTACACCTTGATGTTTCTCAACCAACAAGGTCTGGAAGGAGATCATTCAACCTTGACTGGACAGGTAAAAAACGCTTGATTCATTTTCTTCCCAACAATTCTGCAATGATAAAAAGATTACTTGTACTTCCATAAAGTTGGGGGATTAAAAAAAAGGCCAAAATTGAAAGCTACAGAGGCTGAGATATCTTTACTTTCAGTGCCCAGTTACACCAAATAGCCCATTTTCTGAGGTCCTTACCCTGTCTCTAAAGGTGAGCCCAGCCACCCCATGGAGGAGACTCATTTCAGCCGTTTGCATCCAAGATCTTGTTCTTTCGGCCACTACCCAAAGCTCCAGACCATAGCTGAGTCTTGGAACTTAGATCGACTGGTAAATTGAGAGCTTCACCTTCAGGCTAAACACCTTCTACCCTACACATTGGTCTTGTACAATTCCCACTTTCCCACTGGGGATGCTGCACGAAATCCCCTGTTGTTTTCACGCTCCATTTTACCCTCACTCAAGAACAAGACCCCAAGATATTTGTACTCCTTCGCTTGGTGCAGCAACTCACATCAAACCGGTAGGGAGCAACCCACGGTTTTCCAGGAAAGAAATCAATGTGTATGACTTAGTGGCTACTTGTACTCCCAGCTGATCAACCAACAGTAAGTTAATAGAGTTAAATCTAGGGAATATATTTTACCATCCACTCCTCTCCCTCCCTTGACTGCTAACTATGCTTATCTCTTGTTGAGCTGTTTCTACTCAGGCAGAGAACAGTTGAATAAAATTGGATGATGTGACATCCAATAATGTAATAATAATAATATTGTTTTGGACTCTCCGGCTCTCACATTTCCCTCAAGATAGTTTGCAGTAGAGCCAAAATGAAACCAGAAATTCCATTCAAAATCAAATCCACATTTGTAATAAGGTGAATTATTAAAAATTCAGGTTGCAACATAACCTTACTCTACAATGTTGTGAAATTAATTCGTTATGTTTAGATAGAGAGCGTACTCTTCATTTTTTTAAAAAGTGTAATATAATTGCTTATTTATTATTTAAGTTTTTTCGTCTTTGACAAACGCCAATTCTGGAAAGTCCTACACCACCACGGATAAAACCAACTTGACAGTATGAAGTGAGTTGAGTGGCTAGACAGGGAGGACTGAACAAGAGATTACAGCTAAAAAGTTGGACAAATGACATTGGAAGAAAAAACATGACATTACTGACTAATGATGACATTAGTTTGAGTGCTGCTCAGCTGGTAAATTTTCATGGGAGTTGTAGTTTTTGTGTACCTAACAAATAAATTGTCCAAGATCCCAAAGGGTTCAATTTGTAATAGCCAACGCTGGGGAAGATACTCATGTTTAGAGTATGGCTAGTAAACACCACAAATTTATGTCACTGAGAAAGACGCCCTCCATGAGGGACTGCATCGACTCACAGAAATTACTGGAACAGCAGCCAGCTTGTATGTGGCATCAGGACTTCTAACCTCTGTTGGTCGGTCACACAAATTTACCTGTCAAAGTTCACAAAAGTTGAAAAAAACGTTGTATTTAAGCTCTATTCCCGAAGACTCAGGTGATTTCACTTAAACTATAGAAAATATTATAGAACATTTTTCATAGGCTGATGAGTACTAAAACAATAAGTAAACCGACGTGTTAAATTTGGGAAGTTCCTTTTTAAAACCCAAGGTTTTAAGAAAATCAAAGGAAGGGAAGGTAAAAGTGTGAACAGTAAAATTAATGAGGGACACAATTCATTTTCTCTTCAGGGATCACTGGTGATGTGGGACAGAGCAAAGGTCTCTGCAGCTTGACAGCTGCATCTAATTAAGGTGTCATGAAAATGTATGGTCCCTGTAAAAGTTCGTAGATCTGGTGTGAAGGAGTAGAGCTGGAGGAGAAACTTGCAGAACCTAAGTTCGGTTAGGGGCAGCACGTGGTGCAGTGGTCAGCACTGTCACCTGCGTGGGTTTCCTCCAGGTCCCACAGTCCAGAGACATGCAGGTTAGGCTAATTGGTGACTACATTGCCTGTTTTGTGAACGTGAATGGTTGCTATGTCTCTATGTGCCGGCCCAGTGATAGACTAGCGATCTGTCCAGGGAATACCTTGCCTCTAGCCCAATGTCCGCTGAGATTGCCCCCCCCCAGGAAAAGTGATGTATATGTGCCGAGTGCTAGCTGGATTCACCAAGAAATTCTCCAAAACAACAACACACTCCTTTGCCCTACTATGGTTATCAGAAAACTGTGCGCCCCCACCCCCAACTTTCTCCCTGACATGGCTAACAGCTGTGAGTAGAAAGAGAGAGAAACGATATTGAAGGCCAGCCAGAAGAGCTCGATAGCAGGCTCTGGAGTTGTTAAAAGCAGGAGCCTGCAACCAGGACTTGGGCTGTCTTTGTGCACTGTGGTGTGAAGCAAGTATTGACGAACTTGACAGCAGTTTAGCCCACCTGAGATCTGCTGCTCTCTAAGGACGCTTCAAACATGTTCTCCTGCCAGCTTTAGCTTGTTTACCCTGCCTCTTAATGTTCCCTTGAGTCGAGTCATCAGAAATGTATATGTTTATGTAAACATTTGTTTGGCAAAGACCAGCAGCAAATAGTGGGATAATTTAAGTAGTATGCTCACTTAAATCTCCAGCACAAACATGATCAGTATCTTATGGAGATGAGTGAATGAAAACAAGTTTTTTACATGGAAAAAATAGTTGTTCTTACTGTACTGTAATTTTACCGTGCTGTTGACACAAGAGGAAACAGGCCAAGCAAGGACGAGATGAAAAACTGCCAGTTCAAACTGCATTGGGCATTTTGCATCCTGCCGGCTCCAAATGGCACCAAGAAATAGTGAACTGTTTGAAAAATTACAAGTTTAATACCCAGTGACATCAGCAAATGGCACATGGTATGCTCGTGTTGGTGTTTACCAGTTCTGCTGGTCTATAATGCTTTCCACCAAAAGATAAAGAGATACGGATACAGGACAAGACAGGAAGCGGATCTAACTAGCCTGTACGGGGTTTTAGTTCGCCATTTACACCTGAGCATAACATACCTGAGACCAGAATATATTTGGACTAAATAGTATGCTACATCTCTTTCATGTTTAGTAAAGGGGACACTTGTCTCTAATGCCTTACATTGTGAATTTATACACGTAGTTCAGCTTTAAAGTGGCTAAAATCTATATATTTATAATTACAAAATTAAATGACACCCTGAAAACAATTTTACTGTATGAAAAGGGGTCACTCGTAGTGATGAACCCATAGAGAATCATTACCAGAATCTGCAGTTGCCCTTGGCTTTGTGGGGCTTTATAACCCATTGTTTAGTTGTGCAGCCTGGAGCTTCACTCTCGTAGTAGTATTTTCTGAAATACACTGGCAGACAGCAATGTACACCACTACTGAGAAGAATAAACTACAATCATGGCAATGAAGGCATATGTCGCCCCAGTGTGTTTGAAGCAGTTAGAATAGCTTTTGAATGACATTGGAATTCAATGGCAAATAGGCATGAGCTACTGTTTAGAATGTGGCTAAACAGAAATCACTATTTAGTGGGTCAAATTGGTCGGTTTTAATCCTTTCGTTAGATGTTCTAATAATGATAAAAAGATAAAACTATTCCAAACATATCCCTTAAGTATTACATGTTGACAGTTTCCATAAGTGGAACACAAAACACTTACCCGGTGGTACTTCAACACCCACATACAGTTTACAAGTGTGGGTTTAGAAAAAAACTATATATAAACTATATATGCAAAATATAAGCACATGGTTGGAGGCCTCGCTAGAGCTGAGATGGGACAAAGATGAGGTGACTTGACAGTGATGGGCTGAGTCTGTCATCAAACTAGCAAACACACAAAATGTGTGTTTTCCAGTAGGCCTTAAAGGTAACCTGTGGAGTTTTCTTGTAAATAAACAAAAGTAATGTTTACATTCAGTGTTTCTCACCTAAAGCATTGTTTGTATTCTTAAGGTATATCAAATGTGTTTAATGCTTTTCCTTCCTAAAACATTTTCCTTTTTTTTTTTTTTTTTTTTAAGTCTAAACTTAGAGTATGTGCATCTACTTTGCCCAAGTCCTCGCAAGCAGGCCTGTGGTCTAAAACTCCACATGGTATATTTAATATCTGTACTTTTTCATAGTCACATCCAAGACCTGCGTTAAAATAAATAACAATGGTTTAATGGCTTATGAAAAGAATGTTTTGATGTTGTACTTTGAGGGAAGCTGGTACTTTCTGAACAGATTTAATGGCCCAGGAGCTCTTTTTGGATCCAGCATTAATCGTCAATTAGTGGCTGTGCATCGTAAAAGAAAAATTTTGGTCTATTTTGTACCTACTCTTCTTGCCGGCTATGATGACATTGACAGGTCACCATAATGATTTGGATGCATTTCGATGTAAAAACAAAGGCAAATCCTGGAAACACACACAACAAAAAAGCAAAAAAAAACAAAACAGGTAAGGTATATCTGCACTGGTTCTAGTGTTTGGTGGCACCTTGGTGACAGACCAGCATTTCCTCCCACCAGCATGTATTACCACTGTGTATACCCCCAGTGATATGATTCAGGTCAGGGGGAGGTAAAGGTCCCCATTAGCCGTGAGCCCAGCCAGTTGAGTCATCCATGTCTTCAACACTGTAGCAACACAGTGTTGGGCAGAGGCACAAACAAGAGGCTGTGCTGTTGTCTGGCATTCAAAGGACAGCACTGAGAGGCTGATAATATTATTCCAGACTTGGATATAGTTATTGGACTGTCTGACCAAAAGTTACCCTAACGTTGGATCTGCCTCAGATGAGCTGGCCGGCAGATTGCAGCATAGTGTGGGCAGCTTTCTGCAGTTGTGTGAGACAGCTCCCAGGTGTGAGTGCACGAGGGGGACTATATGAAGAGAGAGGCTGCTTTTTCAGCAAAATCCTTACCTGGATAAATAAAGTTTGTTAAAACATCGTTTGTCTCAGTACTTACTGTAGATGGAGTTGCGGCGCTGGTCGTAGGGACTCATGTTATTCTATTTGACATTTATTTATTCTATTTCAGCTGTATTGGATTGCGTCGAGAGATAGGAGAGAGAGGACCCCGGCACTTTTCACTTTTGCACGCAGTCTAAAAAGTAAAAATCAGCAGAAGACTCAGATCAGATCAGAGGGTTCTGTGACAGTATTTCCACCATACAATAAGTGCATGGTCACACTGATTATTGACTTTAACTATAATGTTCTGTGTGTGTGTGTGTGTGTGTGTGTGTGTGCGTGTGTGCGTGTGTGTGTGCGCGTGCAAAGGCTCCAGTCTTCTTATTTTTTCTTAATTTTCAGGTCTAGGAACAGAATCAGCAAGCAGAAACCCAAAGACTGTACTGAGCTGCAATTGAAACCGAGGCAGTCTCTTGCCAAAAATAAGACCTTGGAAGACTTTGAAAATGTCTTGCAGATTTTTAACCATTAACTGAAGCATACTCTGTATCTTAGAAAGGGTTAAATTCTTCATTTTAAGTAGTCACCTCATTACAATCTATTGTCTATCATGTTGATGTCAGGAGATTCTGCAGGTCAGCTGAGTTGACTAAAGTCACTGTCTTACTCCTACAACCATCTTGGGATGAGAGATGCTTCCTGACTTTATTTATGATGCTATCCATTTGAGGAAAAACAAGACTTTTGGACAGAAATGGTTGCACCTGATCAGAAGCGAGGCTCAGAAACGCTGTGAAATTCCAATGGTGCTATTAAAGACCATCATGTGTGCCAGGAAGGGTCTGTCCTCATCATTACACTCTGTCTAGCAGCCTGAACCTCTGACACTGAGCTGCCATCTTGCGGCAACACAAAATGAGATTTGATGGATTGGGGGAAAAAACTTTTCATTCTTCAGTAATCCAATTTTTTTCAGTTTTAAGATATATTTAGTAGTTTCATTGAAAATGAGGCTCTTTTTTTCCACTGAGCAGCAGCAGTTGCAGCTGAGATTGAATGCCTTGCTCACAGACACCTCAGTGGTGTCAAGGAGTGAGGGCTAAGCTCTGCTCTCTCTTTTTCCCCACCCAGATTTATCCCAGTGGGTCAGGGCTTTGAACCAGCCATTTTTGCATCCTTGCAAAACATGTGGTATTGGGAGCTTGTTGATGTCGTGACAACGTGATGGTGGTGCGGTGTCCTTTAGTCCTTAGTTAGATACGTTGGTGGCAAAAGAGATACGAAGAAGAGAGGCTACCCTCTGTTCCACTGGCTTATATTATATATAACTCTACCCAATCTCTCATTGAGCATTTCTACTCAATCTCATCAGTCTCTCTGAAAAAAGGCACGTGTTCATGAGGTGTTCCTTTTCATGTCCTAAGACAAACTGACAACTGCTGTAGCACTTGATATTAGAGGATGAAATGTTTGTGATTTTAACAGAGTTCAAACAATGATTCATTTGTGAGCCTAGAAAAAAGCTACAGCCCTCATGAAAATTTACCAATTTATCCATTCCTACCAACGCATGTGTTTTTCCAACTTTTTAGTCTTGTCTATACTGTCTATACCTTATCTATGGAGTGAGCCACACAACGTAGTGTTGAGTAAGGATATGGTTCATTGCTGGATTTTTAGTACTTTATTTTAATACAACTGTCAATAGTCAATTTGTCATCAAAATTTAGTGCAAATTTTAACCAAACTTTCAGACTTTAAGATTAACAGTTGTTTGAGCTAATTTCTCCCAAAGCTAATGTTTGCTGCCATTAAACCATTACCACAATGTGGAAAACGTGATGGAAATATGGCATTTATGTTTGTTTCATGTCTTATATTGAGGAAGGCTACAGTTGCCTCATTGTTCAACACAGATCTGATGTTTTTGTCTGCCATTACTCTATAACTCTCCGCTTGAGCGGAAGCTTCAGTGGACGCTGAAGTCACACGCTTTATGTACGTCATGATTTATTCACTAAGTCTGTTTCCACTTCATTTTGTCACATCTTGCAAATTTATTTATTTTTTTAAATTTCCGGCACTTCGCCTCAGGTTTTTTTTATGCGCACACTGACAATATGCATAAAAACAGGTGGATGGAAATGCGCTTAATGTGATTTCGAATGATTTTTCTTTACTTCAGGAACAGAACCTGGAAGTTCTGGTTTCACTTTAGCATTGCTTCCCGTTCGGTAGAGCAGGGATGTACAAGACTAGATGGTAAGACACGGGTAGTATAATTTCTGAGAGAGAATAGGCTAGGACTGTCTGTGGCCTGGCAGAAATTCACACAAAAAAAAATCAGCAAAGTTGAACTCACACTGTAAATTTACCCATCGTTAGCAGGCAAATCCATAAATCACAGCATTTCCAGTGAAACTAATTGGTTTTAAATGCTGTGTTTAATCCAGCCCGAAACTCCAGATCAGCACTCTGTTCATCATGAAACCACTGTAGCCTCAACTTCGTGTTCCTCTTAGCTGGTTGGTCTACTGCTGCTAGTGCCTCTGCCCTTTGGGAAAGCTGTGATGGGTTTATTATTTACAGATATCCTTCTGCATTAACTGTTGAGCTGTTGCGATTTGCATATTTATGGACCATCCTCTTGTCTCGTACAAGTCTGTGGTCCTCGTCTGACCTGTCTCACAGTGTTTTCTCCCACAGGGCTGCCAGGTGAACTGTAAGCATGCTTTTGTGATCACACCATTTTCTGAGGATCTCAGGAGGGTCTCTGAGAGGCAAGAACAATATTAACCCACATGCATGCCACTAGATGCTGTACTGTATGTATTAAGTTACAGTCACGTGACTGGCTGTATGGAGGCTGCCTGCTGCGCTGAGGCGAACCTGATAAAGTGGCCCTGAGCATAGCATGAAGAAAAAGGATAAAAGCTGAGAAAGTGGTGGACTTTGTCACCTTAAGAACTGAGAGCTCAGATTGGACGCCAGTGATTTCAGAAACAGCCTTCACGTCTGATTGTTGAATTGCCCCGAGCCCTTCACAGCCTTGTACCCAATCTTTCAGCCTAAGTAACTTGTTGACGTGGGACTGTCCTCCAGCTGTCTGGGCGGGCCATCGTCTTGTCTCCCTGCTCAGATTTACTCACCAGGGGGAATAGCTATTACATCTCGTGTTATTATTTGCCATAAAAATGCGCTGAATGGTGACCAACTCTGAGGTGCTATAAAAAGCAGCGGGGCGTGAGATGGCGTCTGCGCATCATCAATCAGACACAGTGGTGAAACATTGGGCCTTTCCACTGGGTAGTGGAAATTGATTTTTCTGTAAGTCTCAACGATTAGGGTGTGAAAGAGGGAGCAAGGGGGATGGGAATGGCAGAAGAGAAGATGGGAGGAATGGGATAAAATGGAACGGGTTAGTGTGAGAAAATGGAAGGAAAGCTAATGTTTTAACTCGGTTCATAACTGTTGATCTACCCTTTGCCTTTTTTTGTGTTAAATCTTAAATCATGGTGGATTTCAGGGGGTTTCTGCAGCCTGTCCCAATCAGCGTCTCTCAAAACCAGGACTTTGTGCTCAGCTTGAAATGTGAACTAAAACATTCAATACCCAAGATCGAAGTCAATGAACAGCCCTTTTTCATAAACTGACATTTTTATGTCCTTGAAGGAAAAGGTGTAATGAATAACCTTAATAAAGGCTCCCTTACAGTTAGTTCCACTTCCAGGGCCCTGGTACTGTGCATGCTGGGTCACTGTCATGACTTACAGGAACATCCAGTTGCATCAGCGCTTTTCCTGCAATGACAAGCCAGAATTTCCACTGTAACAAAGGTCTGTTGGTGCTTTTTATGGCAGCATCCTACAAGAAATGTTACATTTATTTAGTGCTTGTTGATTGTCTGTGTAGCAAAAGTCTGATAGATCTTATTCCTCTGCACAATTGTTGTTCAGAAACTATGAAAAACACATGACTAAGTCACACCGTTATACTGTGTGACATGTTCCTACACTACCATGAACATATACACTGTAGTTAATTTTGAGTCGAGCCATGTCCTGCTGTTGTAAATACTAGTGCAACAAATGTTCAGTTACCCGCAGCTGAAAACAGTCCTCAACAAATGCAGTTTACTCTTGTTTAAGTAACATTTGCAAAAAACTAAAGTGACCCAGCTGTTTTAAAAAATGACTGAGCCTTTAAAAAAAAAAAAAAAAGTATAAATTTGTGACCTATTTTTTGGGTCTTCAGTAGGAGCTCAGCTTGGGGCTGAGAGCCACAGGAGGGGTAAGGGAAGACGGAAGGGTTTGACAGATGGGCAAACACATTGTTGGATTTGGGCTGCATCCGTAATCATTCTCTTGATTACTCTATTCCTCACATAATGAACACTCAGTAGTTTCATCTAGCAGTGGAGTGGTAAATTGAGGTTTCGGTTATGAATCATCATCATTTTGCGTCATTGCTGACAGGTGTAGTCACAGCTGTAATTTTCATATCTATCTGTCAAAGCTGCAAAAGGTACTTTTTTTGATGCATTGTGGGAATAATTTAAGACCACTATAGCTATATGCTGTATAGTATTTCACACTCAGAATTTGAACACTTAAATAAAATGGCGGAAAGTAAATACATACTGTTGTAGACTATACATAGCAAATAGGGAGTGATTTTGGACCCAGCCTTAGTCTTTTCAGAGGATTTTCCATCCAGTAAGAAAAGTATAGTATACCACCAGCCTTATCCTTTAAAATCATCTATGAAGCAAAATTTGGCTAAACATTTGCTGGTTTTAGCTTCTCAAATGTGAGGGTGTTCTACTTTTCTTTGTCTTACATCATCATAAGTTGAACATCTTTGGGTTTAGGACTCTCGGCTGGACAAAAGACCCAATTTGAAGATCTGGACTCTGGGAACTGGTAATGGCTCTCTTGAACTATTCTCTAACTTTTTATCCAGAGTTGTAGCATTAATATCTTCTTGCCTCCCTCAGCCTATTTTTGTCCGGAAGACATTGAGTCTCGAACACGAGAAATGAGGAGAGGGAGCAAATAAAGGAAACTTAAATCCCTCTTACATGTAATTCAGCCTTCCAAGGATCCTTGAGCCTTGAAAATTGTGATTCACAAGACGAATGGATCTACAAACACACACACACACACACACACACACACACACACACACACACACACACACACACACACACACACACACACACACACACACACACACACACACACACACTGTGTTGCAGAGAAGCGTAGCTGTGTCCAGCCCATCCAGCTCCATGGCCTTATCTTCAATTCATTCACCATGCATCATCCATACACATAACTGCACTGTAAGCTATGATTCAGTGAACTATTCTTATCATAGCCCAGGCGCGGTGATGTTCTGAGGCATGCTGGTGAGCTGACCCCCCTCCCCTTTGTCTCCAATAAGCATAACCATATCTGACAAGGCCAGAGCTATTAAAGAGAGGGGGGGGGTCTTGCCTCCTTTAGATAGCTTTCCACACTTCTGGTCTCTTGGCATATTTCCACTGGCGCTCTGTGGCCTAAACCTCCTCCCTCTTCTCCTCCTTCTTAAACTGTAGCTGATTTTCTTTTTCCGTAGTGTTTGCTCAACTGTTTCTTTTTACCCCTCTCGTTTGCATCCCGGGGCATTTAGCATCAGCAGGCAGATGAGTAAAGAATAACTCCGCCAGCAGCTTCAGACAAGAAGGGATTGGATCCAGCAGGGATGAGTCGAGATATGGAGTCGTTCTGTGAAGCAATTGGATGCATGTTACAGGATATAAGCCCACCAATCATTCTCTTCGTTCCTGTGAGAATACTTAGGAGAGCTTGGAGGGTTGGATACAGGAGCCACACACACACAGACACACACTTGAATGAATTTCATTTACTACCCACACACTGCTTTTTCTGAGTCGATCTTGTGTCTACAGAAATAATGTGCATGCGCCCATTATCTCAAGAAGGGGCCGCCAGAGCGTGAGGGGCATCTTTTGCCTGACTGACTTTCATTTACAAAGTGGTGATGTTACTTTTGTGTGGGGAAATGAGATAGCACTGCAGCAGACAGTAGGCTACGTTATCCCGAGCCGGGCGCACATCCTGCTCTCTTTCTTTTTTCCCCCTTTATCAGTGGCTTTTACTCACATTGTTCATCAGCCCGCGAGACACAAAAAAGCACATCTCCCAGGATCAATTAGTCACTTCCCGGGAGTTGTGGAGCGGTGGGGAGCTGAGGAGAGAAAAGCCACGGCCATGTTGGCGTCGCAGCGAGGTGATAAAGTGACATGGTCTTCCTTCCAGGCCATTAACGTGACAAGCAGTCCTTGTCCGGGAAAGGTGGACCTGACAGCAGAGTGCTGCCTCGCCAGGACATGAAGAGAGCTCTCAAAAGAGTGGTCGCTTTCTTTGGCGCACTTTTTTTCCCCTCTGCATCTCTACTCGCCTCTCTCTCCCCATATGTTTTCATTCAGTCTGCCTGCTCTCTCTCTTTCTGTCTTTTTTTAAACTCCATTTCTGTCTTCTCCCCAGAGCTTTTTTTTCCCCTTACAATCTCTCCCTCCATCCCCCTCACTTTCTTAAAAGCTGTCTCTTTCTAAAGCACCAAAGTCCTCCCCTCATCTCTTCAAATTTCTCTTCTTTCATCTTTGACTCTGCTGCAGTCTCCTGCTGCGAGTCTTCCCTTTTTCACATCTTTCTGTCTTTGAATATTGCCCGTCTCTCTGTCGTTGTTTCATGTCCACCTTACTGTCCAGCAATAACTCATCTCCCCACTCTCTTCTTAAGGCGGTCGAAAGTGACACTGGAAATGCAAAAACAGTGAGCTGGCACAGAGAGTCACAGTAGGACATATACCCCACAAAACACAGGAGGATGAACAGGGACTATTTTTAGGATGCTGTCGCGTTTCCTTTAGAAGCCAAATGCAGTGCGTTTTCTGTGTATGAAAGTAAAATCAAGATATCGGAGGACCAGAGTTGTTCTGCTGAGGTTGGTAATGAGACATGGGGTGGGCTGGAGTGTGTGTGTTGTGGGGAGCCAATCTCCATAACGTACAATATGTCAGGTGTCACGACCAGCAATGTGTCTCCAGATAAGAAGGAAGGTGAACTGTGGCATCTGGCCACTGAGTGATTTAATTTAAATGAAGGACCATACAGGAGGTTTTGAATGTTTTAGCCCATTTACTACAAATCATTTATACTTAAAGTGGCAAAATAGATATTATTTATAATAACAACGTATTAGATGAGAACGTGAAAACAATGTGAAAATACGAGTGAGCCTACAGAGAATTATCCCCTGAATCTGTAGCTACGCTTGGCTTTACAGAGCTTTATCCTGAGTTTCAGCTCATTGTGTAGCTGTCCGGCTCATAATTTTACTACTTGCTTCACTCTCACTGCTCTCGAAATGTTGTTTTTGGAAGCAGCAGGCAGCTGTTTTCAGTGGAAGAGCTCTTGAAACCCACTGTACACTACCTAAATAGCAGACACAGTTAATTGCAGGTTTAACGTAAGTGTTGGGCAAGTTACTTGAAAAATCTATTCAGTTGCTCATTACGTATTCGTCACTCAAAGTCAGAGGTGAAAGTCAAATCAATATCAACCCTCCCGTTTCATCTTGTAATCCTATACACTACTTGTTAGTAAAAAAATAAACACTGTAAAATATGTCCAATATGGTTTCCATCACAACTAACCATTTAGCCAACCACGCTAATGTATTTTAACTGTTGTTTCAGGCGTCTATTGATTTCCATTCATTTCTATACTGTATGTTATTAATAAATACTTAACCCATCACAGTAAACATCAAGTCTGCATTTACTTTGTTGTAATGCAATGTAGTGCAGACGTTTCCTATCAGTCTGTGCTTAAACTTCAATACCACACAGCTATAATGGAATACCGCCAAAACACAAGGCAAACTTACAAACAGTAAGGCTCAAGCAAGTGTCATGAGTCTGCTAAACGATTTACAGTACAGAAATGAAGCAATGGCTGCCTGCAACTGCGTGGGAAAAAGACAACATAAAATCTAAAAGTGCATGGCATTATATCACATTATATTTATTTGGTAGACGCATTTTGTCCAAAGTGACTTACAAAAAATGCATTCAGCCTCCAGAAGAACAAGAGTCGTTTTTTATATCCTTGTAATACTGGAAAAATTCAGATCACCAACGCTATCATACCAGGATCACCATTCGAAAAGTGGGTTTTGGAACCACAATCATTAGTTTTGCGCACTAAATTGTGTTGAGTTTGAGCTTCTAAAACTGTTTGGATACAAGGGTTTTTTATTCATCGCCATGTGAATTTGGCAACTTAATACGTTTTTTATCTTTTGTAACTGGCTGGGCTAAAAGGATAACTTGCTCTTTTAAATGTGCTTTATGTGTGTTGCATCAATCACTCTAAAACTTCTATGGATGCAAAGTAAGTCTGTGTGCATGGACAGGCTTTATTTGTGATGGCCCATCACACACTTATTCCCAATTGCAGAAATTGGTTGAACAGGGAACAAATCTTGCAACTTGTTAATTCTGCTTGGCGTGTTCATCTCGGTGAGTAAAAACTCTGTTATTTCTGCTTTTATGGGATTTATCCGGTGCATAACTATTCGACGCCTGCGGCGTTGGTTTTCACCACGTGTGAAGTGAGGGGAAGTTAGAAGGAGAGACACACAAATGCTGCCCCCACCCCCTCTGTCTCCTCTTATGAGCCTCACTTGACCTTGCCACATTTCCTCCCCAAGAGAGGCCCGCGACACGACCTGCCAAAGGTACAGTACATGCACTAACTATTACTATGACCTCTTTTTGGGAATATGGAGCTCTGCAAATTTTTTTTTCCTTTCTTGGGTTTATTTTGTCATCACATGTGCTGTGATTGTGAGTTAGTCTCAGGTGTGAAAACTGAACCAAAAATTAATCCCAATACATAACCAGTGCCAGGAATGTAGATTGTGTTGAGCCTAACTATTTTTGAACATTTCTGATTTCAGCTCATAGTGGACCATAGTTTTCCATTTGACCCAAATGGCTAAATAAAACATGTTCTCACTTACCTCAGGAAATTAATGAGAAAATCGATGTCAGCAGTTTTAACTGAAACAACAATCCACCAGCAGGTGGACATTTTTGATCTCAACAACTACTGGACGGATTCCAATGAAATTTGGCACAGACTCTCATCTTCTCCAAAGGATGAATTTTGTAATAACTTTGATGATCTCTTGACTTTTTATTAGACTTTCACTATCAAAGCTTCAGTTTGTATGTTTTATGACTATCTCTCCCACACTAATGTCAATTTGAGCAACCTCAGCTGTAGTTTGTTTTAGTGCTAATTGGCATGTTACTTCAGAGCTAAGATGAACATGGCAAACATTATACCTGCTAAACAACAGCATGTCATTGTCATTGTCATTGTGAGCATGTTAGCAATCTGATGTTAGCGTTTAGCTATAAGCACAGCTTCAGAGAGCTGTGAGCCTAGCCTGTTTAAATATAATTTTTCAAAACTTTGAGAACCATTAACAAAAATCCCTCCATCTTCATTGTATTGAGATGAAGACAGACATTTCAGAGACAGACATCTCAAAACGTGGGTAAATAAAACTGAAACTATCTATAAGGATAGATACCACAAGGGATAAGTGAATTTCTTTCTTTCTTTTTTTGCCATTAGGATGAACTCAACCTTTTAAAGAGCAATTCAGCGCTGCCTTGGCCATATAAAGCCTTTGGGTCTTCAGGCAGACATGTCAAGCTGTTCAGCTGCAACAGAAATGAACACACGCTGTAGATGTCTACACTGTCTGACACTTTTTCTCCAAACTACTCAGCAGTGCAACCCAAGCCTACGTAAGCTGCTTACATTTGTAGCTGTTCCTTGGCTGCTGTGAAAAGAAACCTCTTCTTGTTACCATTATGAAAGTCATGTGGGGTCTCCACATGGGGACTCCACAGAATTCGTTCATTGTGTGGTTTGAACAGAACTCAACTTCCCAGAGCACAGCATGACACAGCTAAGCCCGGAACTTTTGTCACTGTATATGTATTGATTTGGTTTGTTTTGATTTGGTTTTGCACGTAACCAGCTAACCTCTCTTTTAACCTTCACTCCTTTGTTTACCTCTCACAAACGCCATACGCCATGTGCCTCCTTTCTTTGTTATCAGTTAAATAAATGCTTTTGAATATACCTGCTGGTCCATTTAATATTGCACGAGAGTGAACGTTGCCAAGCTCTTCTCTGCAGAGCTCCAAACCCTTCAACCTCTACTAGCTATTGATAGTTAGTATATTTTATGAGACTGAATCAGTGAATTGGCTATCCTCACCTTTTTGAAGGTGGTAAATTTAATCCTGTTACCTAATGTAATTACTGATTATTTCTGAAAAAAATGCCCTACACCTGTGAGAGGGGAACTTCACGACTTTTACTGACAGCAAATTCACAGCTGAAGGTGGTCAACACACCAGCACAATACTGCATACAGCAGCACTGATGGCAAATTCCTCTGCTAACTTCTTTTCACCATTACCCAATACAGTACATACACACACATATATACTCTGTCTCCTCCACCCCCTTAACGCCACTGTGACAGCTTTGTCACAAAGATGAATTCATCGTCAGCACTGCAGCCAAAACAAGTAATTTGATTGCCCCGACCACAAATTAAGTTAGTGTGATTCAATTTTCGATTTGGGCTTCTCCTGCAGCCATACATCAAGGGAGACATATTTCATTACACAGCGAAACCACAGGCGAGCAGGCAGCAGTGGCCCACTCCCCCCATATGAAGACATCATGGGAGCATTATGGCATTTACTCGATACTGCGGCAGGTCCAGTAAGGCCAGTTGAGGTGTCAGGGCCATCGGGTGGCTTGTTATCCACAGGGCAACACAGCTACGCACTGTACAGCCAGCAAATTTAGCTTGTGTAGATAGCCGCAAGCCAAGCTGTGACAATGTGGTGGCAAGCCTGGCTGCACCATAAAATCACACAAGCCTGTTACAGAGATCGAAGTTTTCATTTCAGCTGAAGACTATGACAACTGATGTTACTGACAAGCTCCTCACTGTCTTTAAGCAGGTGTGTTAATGAGTGGAATCACCTAGTTGAATGAAGACATGCAGACTCATGCTTTACAGGTAGTGTTCTTATCCTCTCACTTTCATAGAATTCAGATACGATCACACCATCTCCTACTTTCTCACCCTCCTCTCCCTATCTTCCTACTCCTTAAGGTTTCTTCCTAGGTTCTTGTCTTCTAAATAGGTTTGAGAACAGAGTGCTCAATCAGTGACTGCTACCCCCCACCCCCATCCCCCCACAATGGAGCCAAGATTTTTCTAATTAAACTACAGGCTGTTCCTCTGAGTAACCAGAGTTTGAAAGCTGTGAAGTGAATATGCATCACTTGGCCATTAATTCAAATGAATATCACTGATGTGAAGCTAAAACGTGCCCCTAGTTTAGTTTTTTTTTTTTTAAACGTTATCGACAGCATACTTTGTCCCGGTGTAGACTGTTGTTGTAGTTTACAAATTACCTTGCTATTAAATTCATGCAGTACAAGAGAGAAAAATGTCTTTGAAGCAATGGGCCGTGATCAAACACTCTGTCAGATCAGAGGTGGAAGCATTTGATTATTGTGGTATTGTACGATACAGACTTCTGTATGAACAGGTAGGTTGTAGGATGCAAGAGAAACCTGCTTGGCACATAACTTTGCCTTGTGTAGCTCATCCTCTTTCTTCCTCTTGCAGCTGTAAAAAAGAACAGTGGCTGATTTTTGTTTTTCTGTTTGGTTGCAGCAATATGACTGGCAAGTCAACCTGTGGGAAAAAAACTGTGTTATATTTCAAATGCTAATGAGTGTCAATGACACTTCCTGTCGTGTATTTAAGACATCACTGTCCACAGATACAGCTTGGTAAAGCCATGTTTACATGAGCATTTTTGATAAACATGCATCCTGTACTATGTTTCTAGACCTACATGTTTAATGATGACATTGATGGAGTGTGATGTGACGTGCAACCGAGTCAATCGAAACGGTAATTTATAAAAACAGAATTTTGAGTTTCAGCTGAGGATTGGGAAGCATCCAGATTCTTTACCGTTGGATTGAATTCTTGCTTTTTGCTGATGATGGAGTTCTTCTGGCCTTATGAAACTGTGACCTGGTCAGCATTTAAAACTCTCCAGGCACGGTTTAATGTCTGGAAAATGTTTATTGCCACCTTGAGTTTTTAAAAAAAAAAAAATTGTTGCTCAAGGTGTATTATCTCTTGCAAATCTCTGGCAAACGTCATGATTTACCAGGTGATCTACAGTGGAAACTTCTCATATCTTCTTACATCTTATTCTTTCAACACTCGTACATTCTCAGTTTTTAATTGAGACAGTATACAGCATTATGTCTTTAGCACAATCACTCTGGCCAGACTCTCTGCTGCGTAGCATCTTGCTTCCATCTTGCCTCCAAAACGTTGAATGGACTGTCCACTTATTGGAGTTTATTCATTGCCTTCGATGAAGGAGGAAGGCCAGGCACGTCTTGCAATGTCACCAACACCCAATTCTCATCCTTTAATCTGATTCTAGACACTGGTGAGGTCTTGCGGCCTACTTCCTCATCGGGTGTTAATGCTTTAATGTTTCATGCAGTTCAAGGCCTTCTTTGTAATCTGCAGGCACAGCACTTTTCTGGACAGCATTTGAATTATGTGCCTGCTGGCCATTCTCTGATACAAGGAGGAAACAGTCGTTTCCATGAAAAAAAATAGGGGTCACTTGTCATAATGGTGGAACATCTCTTTGCTATATAGATGCTAAGATTAGATCTTCTAGAGTGGAAACTTCTCATATGTTCTTGTGCCACTACTAGTAACCATAAAATGTTAAATTGCAGCTTTGGGTATTTGAAACAGGCTTCCTGGTAGGGTGTCTGGACTCTTTTCCTCATATTTAAGCAACTATCATGACCCATTGCAAGCATCTTAAAATGAATGAATGGATCATTTTGAAGGAGTGCAGGTAGATGTCATCAGCTAAGAGAGTTCATAAGCCAGATACATTTGTAAATACATGCCCTTCTGGGAAATTAAATAGAAAATAAATTACCACTGTGGTCTCTATCTTCTGCTGCCTTGTGGTCTCTCCCCCTAAGGACGCTGGTAGTAAGTCTAGGCCCCATGGAAGCTGCTCTCTCGGGGCCCTGAAATAGAAAGAATATTTGCATGTTAGATGGATATGACAATGTTGCAGATTGTTGCTTTAAGGAAAATCCTAACTGGCACATCAATTTGGAAGGGACTTAACGTGCCCTAAAAGAAAAGTGTCCTTCTCTTTGTCTGCTAAGTCTATCAATTCACATTTTTCTATTTCGCCCTCCACAACTGAAATTATCCCTCCCGGCACCGTGCCTTCAAGCCTGGCTGCTCAGGTATAGATATGCTGCCTGTCTTGTGACGCAGGTTTCATTTCTGCACCGTGCAAAATGAAAAAGCACTCCAGAGACAAGAGAGAAAGCAGAAAAGGAGGATGGAGAGGGAAGCAGTGACAGAGACGCCCACCAAGCATGGACTGTTTCTGGCAAATGAGAATCTGTTGTGCCTCCATCTTCATCCAGATGCCAGGGTTGTGGGATTCCAAATTATGGCTGTAAATTTTGCACAACTGCCTCATGCTTGATTACTCCTGGTCTGGGTTTTCGCTCCCCCATTTTTTCATTCCTGCTCTTTTTGCATCCTTTCATTTTGTTTGTTTTACTTACCGTCTCTCTTTTTCTTCTGGCTGCCCTTGCTCATTCTTTCTCTGTGTATTTACTGTGTGTCCTTTTTTTCAACCTTTCTCATTTCTATCTACTTTTATTTCTGTGGTGTTTATGATTTTCTATTAAAAAATATAATAATATAAATGTGTCTGTCAGTAGGACAACATCGATCATTCTTACTTAGGATGTAATTATTCTTTCAACACATGTAAACCCTTAATTTTCAAAATAAGACAGTATACAGTATTATGTCTTTAGCACAATCACTCTGGCCAGACTTTCTGCTGCGTAGCATCTTGCTTCCATCTTGCCTCCAAAACGTTGAATGGACTGTCCACTTATTGGAGTTTATTCACCTGACTTCGATGAAGGAGGAAGGCCAGGCACATCTTGCAATGTCACCAACACCCAATTCTCATCCTTTAATCTGATTCTAGACACTGGTGAGGTCTTGCGGCCTACTTCCTCATCGGGTGTTAATGCTTTAATGTTTCATGCAGTTCAAGGCCTTCTTTGTAATCTGCAGGCACAGCACTTTTCTGGACAGTATTTGAATGATCTGCCTGCTGGCCATTCTCTGATACAAGGAGGAAACAGTCGTTTCCATGAAAAGAAATAGGGGTCACTTGTCATAATGGTGGAACATCTCTTTGCTAAATGGATGCTAAGATTAGCTCTTCTGTTAAGAGGATGAGTAATTATAATCGCTATGCAAAGTAAAGGAAGCAGTCATTCGAACAATTAAGTGGACAGCGCCGTGATTTCAGCAACAATAGAGCAGGAGCTCCTGAGGGCGGTGAAATGAATATGAATGGCGAAATGTCAGGGTGAAGAAATTTTACACCACAACTTCCAATTAATTTTTTTTTTCTATGTTTTTTTTTTTTGTTTGTTTTTGTTTTGGTAGACTCATTGACTGCTCCTGCATAAAATGTTAATGTGCACTGCTGAGAGTGAAACAACATGAGGGGAAGCTGCAGAGACAAGACTGCTGTTCCAGGGCCGTGGAGTCTGTTTGCCTCCGACTGCTTGACAAGCAAACATAAACTTCCTGCTGTGTCTGTGTGCCTGGCTGGCTGCCACACTACAGTTTAACTCCGTGGCTGCAAATAAACAAAATAATTACACTGGGCTAGAGGTGCACTTTTGGAGAAAGATGTCCGTTATAGAAACATAACCTTCACATATCTACTTCTGTAACAAGCCCTCTTTTTAAAGGGTACAGTAAATTTACCCTATATATACACATATAGGGTAAACACACACACACACACACACACACACACACACAGACACACATACATATATATATATATATATATATATATATAGCTGACCTTTTTTTTACCTTTTAAGGTTATTCACTGGACTTGAACTGCTTGAGGTTCAATAAAAAAAATAGAAAAATGGGGCTGTACTAAAACTTTTGACTGTAGTCTGTTTATATATGGGATGTGAGGCGTCTGTGATCTGCCATCTTCAGGTTTCTCCACACATGTTCTATGGGGTGGAAGTGTGGGATTTAGCTGGGCCACTCAAGGACAGTCAGACACTTGTCGAACGCCACTCCAGTATTTCCTTGGCTGCATGCTTCAGGTCATTGTTGTGCTGAAAGGTGAACCATCACCATCTCTCGAGCCATGCGTCTAGCATGACTAAAAATTCAACAGCAATGTGTCTTTCCTGGGGTGCCCGCCAGGTGTCAGGAATATTTTTTTTTTTACATTAATATTGTTTCTGCAAACAAATTAGTAATTGCCTATTAAATTACTGTCAAAATACACAAACAGTTGGAACTGACATTACAGGATGTTGTGATGACTCCAGCGGGAGACTTGCGAGGGACCGATACAACCTGCGAGATGAGGGTCATGTGATGGTGGTAGCCAAGCTAGCGATACCGCTAGCGAGCTAATCTGCTAGCATCTTTGCTGCTGGCTGACCACTGCTGGTTGTACGAGCTATTATTACAATTGTTTACAATTTCATTATAATGAATAGGAACTGATAACTGAAAATCCTGTTTTATTACCTGTCTTTTTACTAGAAAGGCATTGAACTGTTCCCTTTTCATTATCTATTTTTCAAGGCAGAAATCCTAAATAGAGTTAGTGGATGTTTTTTCCTGGGCAACAAACCTCAGACATTAAAGAATTTGAGGGAAATAAATACAGAAATTAAAAAGTTACCTATATTCACGGGATCCTTAAAAGTGGTGTTCAAAATCAAATCAGCGAGAAGTTGTTTGCATTATGAAGGGTATAATATTTTGGAGGGAGACTGGCTGGCTTTAAGTCTTTAGTTAGTTGCTCTTATGACAGTTTTCATCTGAACTACTGAAAGTGCTTCTGCTCGCTGTGTAAACTGTTCACAGCGAGGTGTGTGGATTATTGTCTAAACTTGGTAAAATTACTTGGTAATTACTAGTTTAGGTATGCAAAATTTCCAAAACAATTTCCAACTAACCGGTTGCAATTTCATTTTAGCAGTGGACAAATAACCAGGTAATTATTTTTTAATTACTGGTCTATAATTCGGGTGGTTATCAAATATGTCTAGTTTTTAGTACTGTGGGTGAACTTCAAGCTCAGACTGCGGCCTTTCAACTGCAAGTGTACTTTAATCTGTTTTTTCCCTCTACTGTTTTTAGCATAAACACTGCAGATCAGAGCTACTGAAATTCAGTGCTGCAGGGTGTTGAACAGCACAGTCCAGATTTCCTCACTTTCTTGTTTTATGATGTTAATATTTGACTACAACAAACTGGAGTAGTGGGTTTTGCAGCTTTGATTCAACTCATGTCATCCCAAAAAGATGACCCAAGAGACACCTCATTCAATAGTTCTCCCTCTCCCCCTCTCTGTCTCTATCAAAGTGCAATTTCAGCTGCACGGATTAAATTAGTGCCTATCATTTCAACAGCTCTTACGTAGACAGATAGCTTTTAAATTGCTGGAGAAAATCAGAAAGATCATCAATAGTGTTTCATTGTAATTCTCACTTTTACTGGAGAAATGATTAAGTGTAGCCAATAAATTTTACTTGTTCCAAGAAGTCTGAAAGAGTGAGATCCTACCTGCTGGCTACTCCTGCTGTGGAGGAAATATGGGCTTGTCTTTGGCTGAAGGATATGTAAAATTGAATTTCTGTGTTACAGAGGTGACTTTAGGATACTGGATGACTTGTGGAACAGTGATGACACAAGCATTGTGACGGTGTCATTTTTAGTCAATACAGCCATCTTATATTCTGGTTTATTACACCTTGGCTCTTGAGCATGAAAATTCATTCTTCACCTTGAAAAGTAGGAGACAAATTACCGACAGAAGAATCTTAACTCAAGGTCCACTTGCTGGCTTTTTCTGTGCTTTTTACCACATCTCACCCTCTTCATCGGAGCCATCGTCATGACAACTGAGCAAACTCAATCTGCTGATGAAGACCATGAGAAAGCTCGGTCAGATAATCAGACAGGTTTAAACAAAACCACAGGTTAGCCAAGTCTGTTTTGAGAAAAAAAAGGTGAGCAGTAAAATTATCACCCTTAATGTCCACTGTGAACATCCATCAGTTTACAGAGTTCACGGTTCAACTTTGTCCTACTCTTCTCACCGTAGAAATCCCTTATTTCATAGCTTTCCAAGTGAAACTTATGTGCACTTGCCTTAAGTTTTACCTCCAAATAATGTGATTTAGGTCATCTGCTTGTTTACAACTTGTCTTATTTCTTGCCCAACTGAACTTTGTTATATGTCACCATGTTCCCAGATCTCAGCAATTACTTTTGTTGAGGCTAATGGATGTACAACACCCGCCAGGAGTGATCACCAAGGCTAATGAATAAGTTTGTAATAAACCGGATTTGCACTTTAACATTCTGAGCTCACAGTCATGCAAATACCTCCCGTTTAAAAATGTCACAACTTCTAATTCCTCTGCATGAAACGTTCATTGATAGCATTTGCAGCTGCAACTTAGCCATGCGAGCTTCTTTTCTTGCCTGCCCTACATTCTGCAGCCATATTGTTTGCATTCAAAGCCAGTGCCCACACAGCTGGAGGATAAGCCAAGTCTCCCGGCAGATAAAGTACGGCTCCACTTGCTGCTGCACCCTCTTTTCATTTCCCTCTGTCTACTGTGGTGTCAGAGGCTCCTGGCCACAGCTGGAAGATGAATAGTACTGCACCACTCCACTTTGTCATGGTGTCCAAGAACGCTCTAAATGGCATTGAGAGACTCTCAGGCTCTCACAAATGGGATCTCGGCAGCCCTATGCAACCTTATGTGCAGGGCAGCCCGAATCTTTAAATTTGTCTGATACAAACATTCCCAAGAGATTTAAAATCTCCTGTGGGTACTGCTGCTTGCTTAGAATAAAGGTAGTTTACCACATCTCTATATAACATAGAGATGTCAAATGAAAAGTCAAATGAAAAGTCAAGTTTCATTTGATTTATAAAATTGTTTAGGTAAGGATATGATATTAAAAACAAATAATCTATATCACCACTATCTAGAACCCTGCCTTGATATGCATTCTTATGGTTTTCACAGTATGTGTGTGTATCATGGTATATTTAATCATCTGTTTGTACATGTGAAAGACCGCATGTGTGCACAAATAAAGCCTTGCCTTGAATTCCCTCACAGACAACCAAAATCTTCCACCAGCTTCCTTTCTTTTCAGTTTAGTTGTTCCTGCACCAGGGGCAACAACACCTACCTGCTCCGTCTCACTGTTCTCATGGAAACGCATCAAAGCAGCAGAGAGAGACTGACAGAAACCAAGAGAGAGAGGGCGAAAAAACAAGCCAGAGATACTTTGTTACTGTACTGTTGCACTCTTGATTGTCCCTGTTGCTTCTCTCAGTGGTGACAGTAAGCCATGTCACACATCTCTTTCCCCTTCTGTTGGAGAGGAAGACCAAAGTGGAAAGCAGCCTGTAGGTGCTGTTGCACGGTGTTGAAATTCAAGGCACCCGAGTCACCCGCTCAACAAGCACAAACTACACATTTTTGTCGGTTTCAGGGTACGCCTATACATATTTCAGTGGTTTGAAGGTATTCCTCCATGTTGAGTTTTCCCTGTTTGATGAAAGTGGGGCTGACACACAAGGGAGCCTGGGGCCTGAGGAGTTTGGAACCAAGATGAAACCAGAGACGCCCGTAGGCCTACAGGCAGTGATTACACCAGCTCCCATTAAAAGCAGCCTTGATGAAAATCCACAGCGGCATGTGTCTATGGGGAAGAGACAGGCAGAGGATGCGTTCAAGGCCGTCTTGTAGACATAAGGCAGTAAATGTTCTGGGGTTGTGCGTTAGTGATAGTGGGGCATATGCAGCAGCAACTGTTCCCGAGTGTCACGGTAGCTCATCTAGAGCGAACAGGATACCAAAACAAGTAGGATGGAGCGTTAAAGTATTCAAATTATGATTGCTTTCTCGGTTGAGGTTGTTTAGTCGTTGGAAATTCTAGAGCACAAAGGAAACCCGCCGTTTGAAAGAATAATGTTCATGTCTGGATTCTTCCTTTACTATGATCCCAAACCAGTCAAGCCGGCAGATGGGCATGTAGCCTAACCCTAACCCTGGCACTGGATGTTAAAAAATGTTGGCATTGAACATGAACTACGGTTTTGCAGAATTGTCCAATATGGACATTTTTGTCTGGTGTGGGGTTGGCAAGGTCCATTAGGGGTCAAGGCTGTCCCACTGTGACATCAGACGTTCAATGCAGACTTTGCTCAAGGGAGTAACCCACAATGCATAGAGTTTTTATTAAACCCCATACAATCTGAAATTTCAGCCTTTATTTCACACTTTACTCTCCACAAAAATGTCTCTGCCTGGGAAACCTGATTTTATGAAGTGCTGTCCCTTTCCTACTACAACGTTTGGAGATCTCATATGCTCCCGCACTCACACACTATGTCACTGGTGATGTCAGTTAAAGTCCATCAGGGTTCAGGGCTCAGGGCTATTTGGGGGACACTGGAACCGTGCCTTGGATTCAGCATCAGTCAGGTAGCCCAATGGTGATGTCTTTGAGAAACCAATTCAAGGGAAAGTCAGTGCTCAATTACACTGTAATTGTCACTTGTGTACAATAGAGGCAATTCCAGAAACCACCCTGCTTATCAGGAGCTTATCCTGACTGTTCTTGATTGTTTACTGTTTTTTAAACGTCATTTTACCTGAGTAATTATTTTACTTGTCATATGAGATTGCACACGCTCAGGGTGGTATTGCTTTTTTAATGAACTTTTTGTTTTATTTTTTATTTATTTTATTTTATTTCACTGGATTTTGTTTGACCTTATTTTTATTTAATCTGGTCTACTTTAATGTCTTTCATTTACTTGTAAGTTTTACCTCTCATTCTAATTATTGTAGATTTTTGCCTTGTGTAAAGAATCCTTTAGATACCATAGCTCGACATGTTTCAATAGGGAAATGGGAACTGCAGCACACAAAATGAATGAGCACAGAAAAATGAGGAGGCGATCCAAGGGCAAGGGAAAATGACCCAGGGAAAATTTCTTTTATTGCTTGCCATAGTTGATGCTGCTGGTGTGTCACATCAGCAGGGCAAAATGAGGTTAGGAGCCCTGTTCATCACTGACATTTCTGGTAGAATTAGTTCTGATACAAAAACTTTGCACATGTATCCATTTGAATCCTCTTCTCCCAGTACTAGTGGGGGAGCTTAAACCAAGAGATCCAGTACAGGAACAATAGATTTTTGGCAGCATGCCTAGCTGAGCCTTTGAAAGTCTTTGACTGAACAGTTCCTCTCAGTGCTGACAATATGCCTTGTGAGGATGTGAAGGCTATCATTTGATCCAGGCTATAGAGGAAAATGTTCCATCAGGAAGAGGTCCTTCGATTTGGTTGGCAGCAAGTTCATTTATTCCACTTAGCATGAAGAGAAGGAGGAAGGAGCTACGCACCCTTGACTGCAAAAACGAGGCAAAAAATACTTTTCTGGCATTTATAACTACCTGCTGTTTTCAACAAAAAGAATAAACACAAGCAGGCAAAGGTTTTGACATGATATCGATATTCAACAGAGACTGTTCTTCCCTTTTATTCCACAGGGCTACAATTTGAGCCATGTTCCTTGACAGAACGTTTTGACAGCAGTGTGAAAAGTATACAGTATATATGAGGTACATCAAGTAGCAACATGACTTTTAAGCTCTATCAGCAGCAGCACAAAAGAACTACGTAGACAGCGAGGCTACAGAGAAATCCAGAAGCATGTTTTTCACAATTGCCGTTATTTTTAGGCACACTATCACTGTAAGTGGTGCTTACAAAAATGCTGGCAAAGTTTCTAGTGGGATTGAAAGTCCCACCTAGGAGGATTTAATTAGCACTTTGTATGACTAACATTTCACCAATTTCTCTCTCTGTCTTTGGTAATCAGTTCTGGGCCATTAATGAGAGGATGACTATCGACTGGTGGAGCAGGCTGCTGATAATTGAATGTATAGAGGCCATTAAACATTCCTAATCAAAAACAAACACTCCAAAGCCACAGTTCCTGCAGAACAATAAGATGCAATAACAATAGAAGCATGTTAAAAAAAAAACAAAAAAGGCTTTGTATCTATCCCCCTCTACAGGGTTGGTCTTTGTTTTTTTACTGGGCTATCAGTGCCAACAGTTCAGAAGTTGACAGGCCAGAAAATAGGCTGAATTTCTCAGGGCACAGGACCATATTGAATTTCCCAAGTTAGTGTTTTGATCCAAACAGCTGAGAGCGGGCAGACAAGAAAAAACACTTTGTAATTGAAATGTTCTCAGAGGCTCCATTCCACATGCAAACAGCGTAGTAAATCACTAACAATGACAATGGTGTGTTGGGGACCAGTACCCTTCTGTTGACTTGGCATAACTGATCTGACATCAGTATCACAACAACTCTTATGAAGTTGTTAAGTCAATATTACTAGTTAACAAACCCCACTCCCTGCATGTCTTCTGCTTTAGCCTTGTAGTCTGATGTGTGTAATATTGTAGTTTATATCGAGTTGAAATGGAATTTGTGAAATTAATTGTGCATGTTCAAGTCATAACCCTAAATGGCTTCGTTATTGTGATTTCAATATCTTTAAATGTACTTCAACATTGTGTTTATGCTACTCCTAGAGATCACGTGTCAGTCAAATGGTATGGGTATGTCAAATAGTCTGAGTTCTGTGATGTTGTTTTGTAGATGAGCTCAGAGTTTCTATAATTGTCAGACAGCTGGTACATCGGTTTATGTTGTTGGTAACCCTCAAATATGATTGATGCATCACATGGGCATACAGAATTGATGATCCAGTGTGCACTATTCCTATTCCCACATTACTCATGTTACAATAAATATTTTAATGCAAGCAAATGTCATTATATGCAAATCTATGGATATTAGGCTTTGATCGTGTGCTGAAAAGATTATTAGCCCTGGGTGTCTGGGAAAAAAAATGTAGACACCCTCACAGACTGGCTACGCTGACTCAATGTGTTATACCATTTAGGATATGCAACAAGCCAAACGGACATTTAATTATGTGAAGATACCATTGTTAATTTAACCTTGTGCTTGTTTCATTAGGTATGTACAGCCATGCATGTTAATTGTGTAGCCGATTGGTGTTCTCTTGATGTCACCCAGAGATGAGCCATAGGAAGAAGCTGGAAAGAAGGAAAATTCTTCAGTCTAAATCATCATGAGGAGCACGTTGCAACTTCAATAATTGTGCAAGGGACGTTGTTGTTGCACTTGAATTTGTTTGTGTTGTTCTTTCAAGGTCTGCTGCGCCTCAAAAGGACAGTCACTCCTTTGCCTTTCTGCGGCAGCTTGTCAACATGACTCTCTGTCCAGCAGAGCAGAAAAAGGGGTCCAGTCCATGTCCTGTCTGACTAGCATGTCGCTCACATTGTCCAGATGAAAGGAGCGAGAAGGGAGTTAAGCTTGTAAATACCAAGCAGACGTCCGTGTGGAACATGGAGAAATATTTTAGAAGGCAGAGTAGACGGCTGCTGCGACTGTACGCATGTCAAGCCATGTATAATTCTACTTCCTGGGATTTTGCCTGTTTTGCCTGCTGTCCGTGCTTTACAAAAATTTGATATATGGAAACCACAGCTGGGAAGCTTTTTATCTTTATCCTGCAAAAGATGAAAGCCAGAACACTGTTTTTAGTCTGTATCCTGATTTTTGTAGTTTATTTATTTAAAATACTTTTGTTTACAATCATCCTTTTGCTGAATCTTACTTAGTGTTCTGACTGAGAGTGAGTGATTGGACACAAAGTCAATGTCATTAGATGCGAATTGCCAAGGTAGGCATGAACTGATGCAAAGACATGTTAGCGGAAGTTCAAAATGTTGCAGTTTAGGGAAAAATTTGCACGTTTCCTAAAGCTTTATGGATCTGCTCCACAAACGTACAGAGACAAGAGGAAAGAGGAGAGAGGTTAGAGGAAAATAATAGAAAGAACTGGACTTTTGGGTGAGTTCTGATTTCAGTCAGATACTGAGCTAACAACGTTACTCTCCCATAAACATGGCTAATGTGTCATTACTAGCTAGCTTAAGTCTAATGTCTGTACAGTTGGTACATTGGCTTCTCAAACCATAACTGTATTTAGTTGTTTGTCTGCATGCTCAACAATGCTAGCGACAATTGGAAGCTTTGTATTTTGCCAACTTTAGTGAAAATGTCAGTTTTTGAATATCAGTGAACATAGTTTGCAAACAGAAGCTCAGTGAGGAGGGAGATAATGCTGCAGGAGTGGGGCGTGATGTCTCCTTGACAATTTTGTCATTTTTTTCACTATGAAGTTGATTCAGTGACTCCAAGCAGAAAAAAAGCCGGTGTCCTCCGCACATGACTAAATTACAAACTTTTCAGAGCTTCCTTTCAAGCCCACTGGCTGTGAATACCTTCACTAAAGAGGATCAGTATACTTTTCTGATGAGTATTACTTACTATTAGTTCCTCGCGCAAAAACAAAAGCACAACTTTAAAGTGTCGAGTTTGGAATTCTCCTGACGACAACACAGCATGTTCAGTCGGGGTAATATCCACCCACTGTTTTAATATTTTGCAGAAGAAAGTTGCATTTGAACAGATGCTGTGAGGCACCGTATGCTCCTGTGCGGCACGTAAGAAAAGCTAGTGAACAGCTGGTGGCTGGAAACCAAAGGCTTGAGTGTGCACATGCGTGTGGCCTGTTTGATATAAGCTAACAAATCACATTCCTGCGCTTATCCTAATGCCCATGCTCATATATTTGGGTACTCCTGATTTGCTCCCCCCGCCCCCTCTCCAAAGATTTGACAAATGTTGCAATTACCTGTAACAAATTCTCCACCTGTTCCAGTAAAACCATGTTTATGTGACATCTTGTGAGCGGGCATGATTAACAAAACAGAAAATAGGCTGCAATATGCAATAGTACCTTTTGAAAAGCAAAAATATGAACAAGACTTGTAGTCTGGGTTTGATTTCTAAGGTCTCAGTCTTGGGTCCTTATAAAGATACTGAATCCGGCCAGATCTAAGGCTTTGTAGTTGACCCAGACCTCTGACCTCCCTCTGTAGAGTCTCCCTATCAAAACTTGAGCTACAAACACAAACACACACATACACATATCAGCTCTGCCTACAATAGCAAATGTTTCTGCTTTGTCAAACACACAAACACACTAGACTTTTTATGTTCAGTAATAGACAACAACTGAACAAAAGCTACTTTTTCATAGGGTTGAGATGTGTCACATGAAACAGTTAACATCATTATTTTACATAAGCTCTTCTAACTTGCCATTTTACTTTGCACAAAAGAGGCTGCCGAATTAATACATGTAAATATAATTGGGTCTCAGAAACACTTGATCAACTGCCCTATTGTACCTACTAGTACTGTTTGATTCTTTTGATTCACCTTTTAAGGTTTCAGTCCCCTGTTGGGAACTCCCCCTGCACTGAGGTCAACAAACATCAGCCTTCATTGTTCCAGCTAGAAGTGCTGCCGTCTGAACCTACTCTGATAAGTACTGTAGTTCTCCAATGCCATCCCTAATGTTGACAGACGTCACAATTGCTGGCACAGCAGCAGGATCAGACACATAATTGGACACAAAATAGCCCTTTCCCACATCAGACAATCTAACTTGTTATAGTAGGATAAGCACAGGTGTTACTAATATCATTAACTACTGCTCTGCTCTGTTCAAGTGTCCCAGTGAACCATAACAGTGTGACAGTCAACTAGCATGAGGACCCAGGACCCTGAAACTAAAGCAGGTAAATTGAAATCAGCAATTATTTATTTTATTATTTACACCTGTGCTTCTCCTACTGTGACATGCCAAAATGTCTTATGGGTAACTGAACTGTATTATAGGCAAAAATCTTCCTACCGACAAGCAGGTTGACAAAATAGCAAAGTTCACAGCTGCTAAAGCGAAACAAACAAGTCAATATGAATATTCGAAATTTACTCTGTCCAGCTTCATTTTGACTGGTGGAACTGAGCAGCTATGCAGGCAGTCAATAATAGAAGGAACCGGAATATAGTGCACAAAGCTACAATAAAAGAACATAGCACACAAACCAATATCTTTCACTAATGTAAAATAACAATACTTAAGAGTAATTTTATGCCACCTGAAAACCAACTGTGAGCACAGCATTGGCATAATATCACCTTTTGGTCTCCACCAACTCCTGAGGGAAATATCAGGATCTTTAGCTAGTAAATGCTCCACTATGCTCATCACCTTTTTGCTAACTGTGTATGTCATCTGTTTGGTGCTGAGCAGGTAGCGTACAGTGGGTTTTTAGAGCTTTTTTTCTGCCTGCTGCAACCGAAAAGAACGCTATGAGAGCGGTGAGAGTGAACCCAAAAAAGTAAAGTTGTAGGTTGCAAAAACCAAAGCAATGAGCCGCGAGATGCTTAAAATCTATACTGTATGATAATTCTCTGTGGTTTCATCATTACAAATGAGCACTGTCAAATACAAATAGTAGTGATCCATTGCTGAAAATATTGACTACGGTCACTTTAAGTAGAGGTACAGTATTAACAAAAAAATCGTAAAGTATGAATAAAGGTTTTAAAGGAGGAAAATATGCTTATTCCCTTGACCTGGAAGAGAAGATTGATACCACTCCAATGTGTCTGGCATTATCACAATCCACACATGCCCAAATGTAAGTTCAAAATAAGTCTGTATATTATTGGTAAACATGAAAGTAAATATGATGGGTAAAAGAAAACTGGCAGATCTTTTGTCAGTCACAGTGATGGATTATGATCTCCAAGCTCAAGGTACCTTTGCTGAGTTTTAGAGGGCAAAAAGGCCACTCGCTGTGTCAGGATTGTATCATACTCATATTTTAATTTTGTGAGATTTTCCAGGATTGTATTTGTGGGATTTGTCTTGTACAGGCTCTCTTGTGCCAGTATGTCACGTTCAATTTCCTTTAATGTACTGTTGTCTTTTTTTTCTGTTTATGAGATAAAAAAAAACTTATAGTGTACCCTCTAATAACTGCCCTTAGGGACGTACATAGAGTAGCATTATTCACCTCACTTGAATTGTTTTCTTTGAAAAACAGGAATATGTTATAAATATGCTCCTGTATATATTCTGTAAATTCTTTGTTTGAAAACATGGAAGGGTTGAAGCAACATATACACCTGTTGTTTCTAATTTTAACTATTTTCAACACCATAGATAGAGCAGCAGGATCAGAAATTGATGTGGGGGGATTTTCTGCCTTTTTACTACGGCCGAGTCCAAGTGATCTATATGTGAATAAATCCTGTGGATTGGAGAAAAGAAAGAGTAATCTCTCCGTAGGATGAGTGGGTCTCCATATATCCACCAAATTAAGGTTGTTCATGAGAGAATTTAGTCGATTGCCAGAATTAGAATGCTGAAGTATCCTGGAAAACTGATTGTCCAAAAGGGACAATTGGATTAGTGTCTGAAATTCCAGGAATTGTGTCAAAAACGTTTTTAAAAATATGGGGTCATCAAAATTAGGCGCATATATGGTAACAAATGTTATTGAGATTAATTTAAGTGAGACAGTTATAATTAAAAATCTGCCATGAGGAGCTGCAGTTAAGTTGTGTATGAGAGGGATACTTTTCCTAAACAAAATTGCCATACCGCTTGCTTTAGAGTTAAAGTTTGCTTGATAAATTTGATCAATCCAGTTGACTTTAAGTATACCCTTGGCTCTGGGCCGAATGTGTGTTTTTTGTGGAAAGGTTATGTAAGCAGAGAGGGATTTCAGACGGACAAATAGTTTAGCTCTCTTAATTATATGCCCCAGTCAATGCACATTCCAGATCACAATCCTTTATGCCTCGCCATGCACCTGAGAGGTTGATGTAATATTTTGCATCACTAATCAACAAGTAACCTAAAAATTAAGCAGCAGGAATGAACAGACAAAGTAAATGTAGCATGAGATTGCTGTTAGCGATAAAGAAGTAAGTATCGGTGTCAACAAATACCAAACCCCACACAGGAACGGCCCCCCAACTCCCCCAAAAGCAGGGAGATTATTCCAGACGAACCTCCCACTATGGCCATCTAACCAAAAGGGACTAGCAGGCAAAAGACAAGCCGAACATCCTATATTAACATCCATTCTCTACAAAAGCTCTGCATAGTGAACGTATCATGGCCCTCAGGGGTAAAAGAGAGGCAATAAAACAGAAAATGAAAAATACAAAATTAAAAGAAAAAACAGCCAGAATGCTTCCCGGTATAAGAAACATTTAAGTTATAACTGTTGTTTTATCACATCTCAGCAATATACAGTATAAAATAATAAGGAATGTCGAAAAAATACCAATGCGTTTAGTATATATGGTCAGGGGGAAAAAAAACCCAAAAAACATCTATGTAGGTAAGTTTTAGGTGAGGAGTGATATGGGTGGCTTACCCCCTCCAGGGTCACTTTGAAGTGTGCTGGATGGAGATATCCATAGCGAATCTTAGAAGCTCTTCATCTCCCACGGATGTGGTCGAAAAGTTTTCTCTGTTGCATCGTCTCTTGGGTTAGATCCGGGAAGAAAAACAAGACCCTCTTGTTACGTTAAAGGATGTTTCTCTCTGGTGAAGACAACGGGTTGTGTAGCCGGGCAATGAAGAGTCGAGGAGGCGCTCCTGTTCCTGGCTTGGCCTTCAGCAAGTGATATGCCCATTCTAATTTAAAGCGAGTTTGGAAGTTCTCTTTGCCCAGGACAGCCAAGGTTATCTCTTCGATCAATTTGGTGGGGTGACCTTCTTTAAGCCTTTCAGTGACACCGATCGAGGGATGCGGATGTTAGGTCGCCTTGAGCGGGATTCAAGGTCATCCAGCCTCACTTTTAAGGATTTGTTGTCGGGTTGCAGTGTGGAGCACAGCTGATCCAGCAAATCAACATGGGTGCCATAATTGTTGAGGGAAGTTTCCACTGAGTGGGGTTGTCCTGACATTACTGTAATGTCAGCTTGAGTTGTGAAGGGAGCAAATTTACAGTCCAGGTTGTTTTTTAGGATGACGACAGCATTCAGAATGACTGATGATGAGAGCTCCGAGAGTGCTTGGTGTGGCAAGCCACTAGTGATGCCCCCTGTAGCTTCATGCCCTGTTGCTCACCCTAGCTCCTCGTTAGCCAACTGCTCATTGTCGTTAAGTTCTTCACTAGTTTTGAATTCAACGTGTTCCTTATCTTTGTTGTTTTTCTTGGACATGCTGTTAAATAAAGTTTCAATTTAATTTCCCGGGATGAGAGAGGTGTCACCCTGCATATTAATGACCTCTTAATGGAGCGATAAAACCAACTTCTACTCCGTACGAGCAACCAGAAAGTTCTCAAAGCCTAGTGATGGATTATGATTAATTACACTGCAACCCCTGCTGGGACACCGCTCAGAAAGACTGAAACGTGGTTCTTAATGCTGATAGCTGGCCGAGCTTCAGACAAGAGAATTAAACAAACCTCATCTCAGCAGCCAAACTCTCCCTGTAGTTCTTCCACAATCAGCCAAGTAACTAAGCTGCTGCAGCTGGTTACAGTGATGCAAAAAACATCAGCAGGTTTAAAGATATAATGCCGTAATGTGGCAGTGAGGTGGAAAATCGACAAAATATCCCCCTTAATACTCAACAAATGCATAGTCTTCGCAGTGTGAGTAATTTTTCATACATTACACTGATGATGTGACAGGCCCTGGCCTGGGCCAATACGTCATCATAAAAGCCTTTCGGTGAAAGGCTCATAGCACAGCAGTGTATTGGGGGAACTTCTCCATCTGCTAATAAAGTGCACATTCACTGCTCATGGAATCTAGTGTATGTGTGTTGGAGAGAGGGAGGTGATATATAGTAATGGGCCTCGAGTGGCAAGGGAGTCTTAAATGGTGCTCTTTCAGAAGACAGACTGGCATCTGTAAAGCCTTGGCTCACACACAAACACACATACACACACTCGGGGAAGCATGTGCCCCTGTGTGTGAACACTTGAGACTTGATGTGATATTACGCAGTATATAATAATATAACTTCTGCTATAAAGAGCTCTGAGGCACTGCACAGGCTATAACACCAGTCCTCTGAAGGAGCAGACCTCTCACATTTTCCCAGAATGCTAGTGTGCTAAATGTTAACTGAAGTCCCCTAGACCACGCAGCCCTCAAGGGCGTTCCCACCTACGAAAGAGGGCAGAGAGACATGGAGAAAAGTAACATGTCAGAATGTGGGGAGGCTGGTGCTGCTTTGTACCTCCCTGTGGGCTGAGATGGGACATCTTCATGTGTATAAATGAGCAGCATCATCTGCAGTATGGGATTTATTGCCTGGGAACTCAAAGTTGTGTGTGTCACCCCCCCCCCCCACTTTGCGGAGGGAATTAGGACACTGTGTTTGTGTTTGTGTGTCTCTGTATGTATGTATGTGTGTGTGAGAGAGAGTGAGAGAAAGAGCTGATGGAAACACTATAACTCAAGGCAACTCAGTGTGCAGCCGCAGCAGCAGCGGCAGCGTTTCCCTCCATGGACTGAAGAGGGGGGATTCTCTTGTTCGGCGTCGCCTCCATGCCGACCGGGAGCCGACCGGGCCAGAATGAGGCTGGGTCAACACCGCTCCCCTGTAACCAGCGCTTGACTTCCCGAGGAGGGGAGCTTTTCCTCGAGCCCGAGGGAGCAAGGCATCGTCACTGAGAAATTTCCAGAGCCTCCACACAGGCTCGTACAGGTGACAAGTGTGCCCAACTTCACCGCACCGCCGGTAGACTCCTGTCGCGCTCAGCGTGCGTTTTGTCCAGCGGCAGCGCGCGTCGCGAGACCCGCCGCTCTTGTTTTGACGTGACATTTCGCTCGCGCCGCTGTGCATATGTGGCCACACATGACGCATCTGCGCCTGTAGCCGTTTTTCTTTTTTCTTTTTTCTTTTTTCGTGGGAGGCGCTGGATTGATGCGTTTTCGGACAAGTTTCCGTGCTGATTGGTTTCTTCGTCGTGTTCGCCAGGGTCAACTGGTGCGTTTCTCTGTAGAGTCGCGAAGAGAAGTTGTTTGGGAATATTTTCAGTAACGCGGCGGAGCGCAGAGGAGGAGAAACGAGGTGACTGTGGCTGAATTTACAACCAGGATCAGAACTGCGGGAGACTGCTGCTGCTCACTCCTCCTCATCTTCACACTTCCATTTTTTTCTTCTTCTGTTTGTTTGTCTTTTTTATTTTATTTGTTTTGTTCGTTTTTTTTTTCCTGCCTACCCCTGCCAATGAATTTCAGCTCCTGAAGCCACAGCTGCGTAAACTTGGCCAGATCTGGTGACATTGTAGCCTCGCTGTGTGTTTGTTAGTACGTGTGTGTGCTGAGCATCCTGGGTGGATATGCGGCTCACCGAGGGAATTTGAAAAGCAAGGGGGGATTACTCTCAGTCCCTCTCCTATTATAACCTCAAAATGGATGCCGACGACAGGCTGTGGAGACACCACTGGATTAGCCACTCTTGCGCTCATCTGCTTGACATCTAAGCGGCACAAGCCTTCAAAGTTTGGATAATTTAAAAGGCGAAAGCTGTAGGATGCAGTCTGGAGTGAAGACGCTCTCCGCAGGTGGAGGTGCGTCACTCTGCTGCCTGCTGCTCCTCTGGCTCATCTACTCCCATCTGCTCAGAGAGGGTAAGGACACTTGCAGCTATTTATTACTTTGTCAGCAGCACCGTCGTCTCCGAGGGCTTCTTATTGGGATGCAGCTGCACGTGCTGTGGTCAGATTGTGATCCTGAGGAAAAAAATCCCCATAATGTCCAATAAGATATACTAGTCAATTTATGGTGACCTTGTGATCTCATTTCGTCTTTTTATTATAATAGAGAGTAGGGAGTCTATGATACTGAACAGCCAGTATACAGTGACATCATTGGACCTAATACCATACTATAATATTCTTAAGAATTTATAATACATCGTAGTGACCATCTTTTCACAATAACGTTTCTATAGGGCACTTTTTAAAGTTTAAACTGAATTTTTGAGAGTATTTTTGAATAATTGTAACCTTATTGCCAAACTAATGTCATATTTTTTCTTATTCGGATGCTGGAATTATAATATAGTGAAGCCATAATTGAGCTTCAGGTGAAAAAGCAAAAACCATTGCTTGTTTTAATTCCTGGTGCAGACAAAAACAGGACTGACTTCTGCCTTCAGAGCTTCATAATTTCACTCAGGTTAAGGCTATATGCATCCATGCCATGCGTTCCTCTTGAATAATACATTCACTGGTGCAATTACACCTTCGCCCTGACAGAATAGAAAGCAAAAGGATGTTTCCCTGCAATTCACTGGCTGCTGGCCATGACAAAACATTTTGGATTCCAGGGCAGTCAAAGACACAGTGAACAGACTTAAAGCACTGGAACTTGTTGGGAGATGTTGAACACTAAGTTTGCAGATTAGATCTTTTAATCAAGCATTGGCCAGCAGCATAATTACTGCTGTGGAGGAGGGATAGTGCCTACATCAATGTCTTTGGCAGCTTGCCGGGAACAAAAGTAGACACTGATGTGAAAAATGAACTGCCTGTGCGCTGAAATGTGCTCCCTCTGCCTCTAATTTGCAGTGTTTTCTCCCAGAATGCTTCTGTCACTAGCCTCTTATTGCCACCCGTGAATTGAACCGTCTTTCAATCCTTTGCATATTATCCGAGGAGCCACAGCAACCCTCCCCTTCCCCTTGGCCATTTATTATTGACTTGTTTTCAACTGAGAATGATCTCATTAGCATGTTATTGTACAAAATCACTCGATCAATCTCTTGCGAACTTTACTACCCTTGATATTCCAAGAGTAAATAGATTCTCCTGGGTTTGGTCTTATAGTTAAAAGTCCTGGATACGACTTGAGCTTTGACATTCTCTGTATGTTGCTCACTCCACTTTCCAGCTCTTAGCTGAATTTTAAGAATGAAGTGTTTAGTATTTTTAATCCGTAACTGTAATCTTCAAATCCTCCTAAAACCCTCCTTTTAAACTGGCTGGCTTTGCCCAGTCAATGCTGTTGTAAAAGTCGATCTGACCACTGCTGATGTTTTATCATTTCATCAGCTAGTATAAGACTCTGTTTATAGTATTTTTGCGGGTTTTGGAGTCCACACCAATAACAGAGTCAAAGCACCCTTAATTTTCCATGACTAGACACCAGCTCTTTACCACTTACACCTCCTTGACCCACCGAGGTCCCCGGACGCAGCGTTGAGTGTGTGTGCGCTGGTGGGAAGAGAGGTGAAGCCTTGTGCTGGTGAGTGGCTGTGTCGCCTCCATCCTCTCCATAGCTCATCTGTCATGGAGGCCAGGACAGGAAATCAAAGCACAGCGGCCCTGTCCCCACACGCCATTGGGTCAGCGCCCACCACGATGAATGGCCTGTCCGCCACTCCCAACATTAACAGTTTGTTCATCAATAAATTTGGAAATCTCTGGATTTTCCTCACTGGACCATATTCCAGTTCAGTGGTGCATTCAGAGAGCAGGGGCAACTTCTCTCCGCTTTGTCAACCACAAACCTTTGGGCTGGTGTGTGTGTGTGTGTGTGTGTGTGGGGTGGGGGGGTGGGGGGGGGGGATTTGTAAGTTGGAGGTGAATGGTCAGTCGGTCTTTGCTCTAACTCAGCGCACGGAATTCAAATACCAAGAATAAATTTCAACTTAAAGTGGGAGCATGAAAGAAAAAATCCACAGATTGAAATTAAGTGATAAAATGGCCAATGTGCTTATTAGAAGTAGTAATTTCCAAATTTTCTCACCTCTTAGATGCAAAGGCAAAGGTTCATTGTCGTGGTGTTTCTGCACTGCACTTTCGAAAGTCAATCAAACAGTTTGTACAGTACTATAACATCTTTTTTTCGGATTTCCTGTTGGAGAAGTTTAAAGTACCACTCAAAATAATTTTTGCATGAACACTGGATCAAATGACTGTATGAAAGGTTTGTGGTGACCATCCCACAGAGAACTGGGCTTTTTAACTGAGCCAAATTCCTGCTAATGCTGCTCCATGTTTGCTGGATGTGTAACCAGGCAACTGTTAGGTAACACTTGTGTTACAAGAACTATTTCAAATGGATAATTTGTTAGTTGTTCTATCTATATCTAAAATGTGTGCAACTATCATTAATGCAACAAGATAAGTTGGATGAACCAAACGACTTGAATTTGAATCTACAGACGCATATCCTAGACTTGGTGTTATATTAGCGCATCAGACAGCAATGCTTTTTACAGCTTATTTTATAATTAACGTGTCACTTTGATATGTTTGAATAATCCAATCAGTGCCTCTGGAGACAAACAACAGTGTTCTGAAGCTGAGATGCAGACAAAACAATCTATCCCGTCATCCTAATCTGTAGTACAAGCTGTCGATGGGAATGACAGCACACATTTTACGAGATACGTCTACAGGCTGTGTCACTAAATTTTGAGGAGATTCACTTTGACTTTACAATCAGTACACAGCTCCACTGACGACTGAGTCACATAGTCAGACTCTGCATTGTGGACTCGTGGACTGCAATGCATCTGTGATGTTTCCTGTTGAAATGTACTTCACTGACCCAGACTGATTTTATCCCAGTAAATTAGCGTGGATGCTATCACAGCTGATATTTCCCTTTTTACCAATTCAGCTCCTGTGTGGGACACAGGGGGTGTTCATGGGGTATCAGGATGATGAAATTAAAATTTTTTGCTTGGTATTCTCTTTTAACTCAGGGAGCAGGGGCTTCCCATCCAAGCATTAAACTAATCAGAGTAGCAGAAAATAGGAGACATTTTTTAAGCAAAAAGGATGATTTTCATTCCAGTCTTCTTCAAGGCGGCATTAAGCATGCAAAGGGAGACCTGCTTTGATTATGACCTTGGCTGTAAATTGTAAGCAAATCATCACAGCCTGCTTCTATAGGCGGCGGGGCTGTAAAAGTATGAGCATCTTTATGGAACAAAATGAAAAGAATTTTTACAGCTAAATCAATTTGGCAGCACACAAAGCTCATATCTCATCGCTCCCTGAATATGAATTCTTTCTAGCCATCAGCTTTGACCTCCCTTGTGGTTGAGTGTAGTGCACTCAGTGTATTTCTGCATTGTTATTTTCTCTGCAGAAAGCTCTGGGCTTGAAACTGCTCCATCATTGGCAGAGTGGTGTAAATGATTTGAGTTATGTTCCTTCAGTCTTGTGTCCTGTTCTATTTTCTGCCTGATTCCATTATCATATTTTCTGTGAGGGCTGTGCTTGAATATTAAACCCACAGTTCATGCAATCACGCGTCAATGTACCGTACTTATGGGAGCATAATGGTCTTCTGACGCTCGCCATTTTCTCTGTGTTTGCATTAGAGTAGGAGGGCATCCTGGAGGGCTATCTGAGTGAAATTTGAAGTGAGTCACCTTAGCTTTACAGTCCCCTCTGCATTACATTCAACGCAGCTACTGTTTGTCTGAGTATACTCTTCATGGTAATATCTCTGCAGCCTGGAATGTTGCTGCATCACTGCAACAGCAATCTATCAGAAGCCTCCATCATGTGTTATGCACAAGACATGGTGAAGGCCCGACATGAGTTGCAGTGTCAGACCTAGCAGGGGATGTATGTAAGGTGAATATCCTCTATTTTAACAATGCCCTTGGCAATGTTGCACAATGGCAGCTTTGAATGATAGCGACTGGTAACTGTGCAAAAAAGTGCACTGCAAAGACCTAGTAGTCCCGTAAAGGGACGTTAGCGAGTCATACAGCACGCTCCTGCTGTTGAGTCTGGCTTCCTCCCGAGGGAGCGTCATTCTACTGCTGCTACGAGAGGTTTCAATTTGTCATTCCCTGTAGGCAGAGTAGTGTACACACCTGACACAAGAATTAAATTTGGGCAAATAGAGCAGATCTCTGGCATCTCAGTTGGTGGGGATGTAGTGCTTTTCCCTCTTTCTCTGCAGCCGCAATGGGTGCCCATGATTGCATAAAAATCATGTTTGATTAGGCTTTAAAATTCCCACATTCAAACAGAACACACATCCAATACGAAGGGCTTTTTAGAACAGAAATCCCAACTAGTATTGTCATCGTGATGTGAGAGTGGAACTGCTACTCAGCACAATAAATGGTGGACTGACTGTGGGCCAACACAGTGCTTATTTTACTGCTTTCAGATAAATGAGCTTGATCCTGTAATAACATAACATACCCCTCATCTCCAGAAGTCACCGCAGCTGCTCTCGCACTCCTCTTTACCATTGTACCTGATTCATTTCTGTTAGCTTCAGATTAAATTGCCTACTTAGGTACCATTATAGGTCCTTCGACTTCAGCGGAGAGTTGTTCACTTGCATAAATATTGATTGGACTGCTGTAGAGTATTCAAATGGTATGTGAAATCAAGTGGCTGCATTCCCTTTAAACCAAGCACATTAATATAAAGCCCATGTTTTGCTCCACTTCTCCGCTGCCCTACTTGTTTATTAGCAAAAGATCACAGTGGTGTCAGGAAGCGTATAGCAAGGGGTCAGTCAAACATCTGCCTCTCACCTGGTGTCCTATTACATGCTACCTACTGCGCCATACACGTCAAATGGTGTTAAGGTAATGAGATGCACTTTGCTGTGGCTGCCTTGACTAGCATATGCTCGGTCAAATAAGATTGCTGTTTGATGTCATTCTGAGTTTTTAATAACAGACAGAGCTTTGAGATCAGAACAGGCATGAGGGAAGACTAGGCCTCAGCCCTGCAGTCAAAAGTGAGTAACGTAGGTGAGCTAATGCACTGTATGCCCTAAGAGTGCTGAAATACATATTCAGTTAATCAGAAAATAATGGTAAATAATTTTGATATTGAATCACTTGTTTGAATCATTTATCAAGGAAGAAATCAAAAAAATGGGTGGCAAGAACATTAATTGATTAATCGTTGAAATAATTTTAATCGTTGAAGAATCGGATGTTCAGCATTTTTGCTGAACATTACAGATATCTCTTCCTGGATATCTTTGGGTTTTTGAGTGTTGGTAGGACAAAGCAAGCAATTTGATATAAGCACCTTAGGCTTTAGGAAATTTTGATTTTGACTTTGATCAAGAAAATAGCAAATTGGCAGATTACTCAATAATGAAAATAATTGTCTGTTGCAGCCATAATTCTCATCCTGAACCTCTCACATTTCACTTGTACATTTCCCATGTACAAGTGTTCCAGTCAGCTTCAGCAAATTCTTTTAACTGCACAAACCCGTCTTAAATTGCCTCTTTTCACCTGATGAATTATACCTGTTCATGAGTAGGTCTATAACATTAGCATATTAAACACACCTATGTATGCTATTGCCACTTGTTTCGCTGCATTTGTGTGCAAGTTTCATTCATTCAAGAGTTAAAATGAGAATTTCACACCCAGAGCTTGAAGTCCTGCTGTTGGACATCAGCAGATGAAAACATAAGAAAATATTACTACAGCTGTTAAGATTGTCTCATTGCAGAGCTGTATCGCAAAAGAGATAAAAATGGATGGTTTGACGTGAAATTGGATACCAGAAAACGCAATGCTGGGGTTTCCATGTTCTCCCCATGGGTTTCCTCTGGGTCCCAAAGTCCAAAGGCATGCAGGTGAGGTTAACCAATGCTAGGTTACTTTTCAAATATGGGGATTTTCTGCTTCCCTTATTGGAAATTAAATACTTTGGTGTTATGGACTGCTGGGGGAACAAAACAATGTCATTTTCTGACAATTGGCACTTATACCTGAGTTACAGCCAGGTGGTAGGTCATCCATTAAAAGTATACTATGCAGGATTTGTCAGTTGCTGTTTGTAAACACACCATTCAAAGTTGGCCCCTCCTCCACGGCTCAATGAGTGACAGAGAAAGAGAGAGAGAGAGCAGCTGTGGCTGAGTGAGCTAGAGAGTGAAAGAAGAGTCAGGACGGTGTGAATTTTAGTGAGAATAAAGCAGTGAATTAGAGAAGTAAAACATTATTTTCTTTTTCATGGTGGTTACGTTCTAAAGCGCAAATAAACATGCCCACACCTCCGCACAACCCTTCGGGACGGTGCCACATTGCCAGTTTTGTGTAAAATGCAGCCGAAGTGCATGCTTCTTCCTGTCCGCTGTGGCCTCTTTGCTCTAAGTGTGTGTGTGTGGTTGTGTGTGTAGCTGAGCCCAGCCCTCGGTCAAACAGACACACAGACCTGCAGCTCTTTATACATCCATGACATGGATGAGAGCAGAGGAGAGAGACGGAGACAGCGATGTAACCTGGTGGCTACGTTTTTCTCACACCATGTGCGGCGTTATTGGCTACACACCGACTGCCCAATGGTTGCTGCCCAGAAACGTCCCAAACCCAGCAAAATAAGAAGAAAATAGAAAAATACAGGCAGAGGGCAAGGTCTCTGCAGATAAATACACCACCACACACTTCTAGAGGGCCATAAGTGATGATTGAGGGGGATTACTTCAGTATGAGTCTATACATTGTTTTTTAGGAAAATCCTGCATAGTATTCCTTTAATTGTTGAGTTAGTGGTTTTATTTCAGCTCCTCCTGTCCACATATCAAAGTATTTTTGAGCAAGACTCTGAATCCAAACTTTCACCTTGCATGGCCATTAATATGTGAGTGTGTTCGTGTGTGGGTGGATAAGAAACTTTGAAAGCCCGTTGTGCTTAAAAGCATTATATTATTGTAGTCCATTTAAATAATCCACAATTAATAATCAAAATAATCATTAGTTGCAGCCCCAAGCACGACACTAAATTGCATAAATCTACTGTATACTGATAACTGGCTGGATTTAAGATTTGTGATGGCATCAGGGGTTTAGTCATTACATTTTAAATTTAATAACTGCAGCCACTACAAATAAATTTTGACGGATTACCTGCTTCATTAATATTTATAGCATCTCACACAATGTTTAAATCTTCTGTAAAAGATCAGTTGATTTCATATCTGATTTGATATATGTTAATATGATTGTCATGCTCTCTAAACTGCTGTTTTGTAGGCAGCTCCGTTTTCATCCTTGAGAACAGCACTTCTATCAAAAAAGAAAAATACAATTGAATGAAGATAATCACTCAGACTTATTATTGTATGCCAGTGTAGTGATCAGAGTCTGATTGAATCTCTAAGGGAAAACTGGTTAGATTCAATGCCGAGACATTTAAGCCAAGCCAGCACAATGGCTCTGTGCTATAGCTGTGTCCTAATGGGAATAATACCAAATATAATACATATTGTCATGAATAATTAACTGCACTAGCTTTACAAGAAGTTGAATTTTTAATAAATATGGTTTGAAACTGTGGTTCGCAAAGGCACTCTTTGCAATAAAATATTGTAAACCTCACTTCCATCTTTAGCAGCCCGCAAGTAATTAGAATCTATAACAGAAGATTGTTTTAATATGGAAATGGAATCCTTGTCATAGTTCATTCAGTGCAGCCTGTCCTATAATTTTATGGCAAAGTCCCTGAGCAGAAGCAGAGCCTTTGTCACAGCTCCCAGTCTGGTTTAAGTTGTACAGGAGGAGCGCAGAGCTTTGTCTCGTGTGTTTGCCTGTTAGAGCTGATAAAGGTATTTTATCAGTTAGGACAAACTACTGATGTAGTTACTGTGTCTGCACTGTCTTAATTAAAGAGACAAACAAGTAAAAAGATAAGACAGAATGAACTGAACGCTCTATTGTTAAGTACAACTGTAGCTTGAATAGATTGCGATGTTTACTAGAAGGATGATAATTGGTGGTTTTCTACTGTATATTCACTGTACATTGTCAGGCTCAGCCAGTGTAATGTATCTAGAGTTTAATAACCTCATCGTGCTCACCAGTTCTTAGCCCTGCAATGGCATAAACACTGAATCAGGGGTCCAGGTAGAGATAGTAAGATATTTGTGCTCCTGTACTTTGGTGATCTGCAGTGTGTCTGATCAAAGCACTGATATGTAGAGCACAAGACTCACGTCTTTGCTCTAAGCTGTGTGTTTGATTGCCTGGGTGTGTATGTACTGCCACTTTGCACTTGTATAGTGTTGTGATTCAGTGATAAGGTCATCTGGCTGCCAGTCAGTGCTGAGAGCCAGCCTCTGTGCTCCGTATCGGCTTTCTGTAGCCCTCTAGATGTCATTTCTGACGGGATCCAGAGCCTGGACAGCAACATGCCGCCATCCTTCACTGGGCAAACTCCTCGCTGCCGTAGCCGTATGCGCATTTCATCATGTGAAATAGAGACGAGGCTAAGTGTCTTCACGCTGCTGAGTGACAGAGACCCCCTGTCACATGAATTAACTCCTGTATGTATGATGGAACGCTGGCCGTGGCTAAAGGCACTTTACAAAGCACTCCCCACCCACCCACCCACACACCCATCCACCCACCCACACACCCATCCACCCACCCCCCCCCCGCATTACTGTTCTCCTCCTTCAGGCTTATTGCATGAAGCCCATTCATCTGTTCAGTGTTGAAACGTGGCAGGGAGCACTGATATCTGATGGCACCTCTATCCTCCAAGCACCCGCAGAGTATACAGGGACTTATCTCAGCAAAAAGAGAGAGGAGGGTGGGCTGAGTGGTGATGGCGATGATGGGCGGCCCGGCTGATGCTATGAAATGAAATGTGCTCTGCAGTTCTTTGTAGAGGGGATTGTGTTTTATGACTCCCAACACTGGTCTAGGTAGTAATTGTATGTAAAAATATACCAATCCTATTAGCTTAAATCAAAAAGTGTGGCTGCAACAGAGAACAGCTATTTACTAATCCATTCATTGAGATGCAGATTTGTCCTATTAGGCTGGCAAGAGTTAGGTCTTGTGTATGGTTATTGACAGTGAAAAATATTTCAGCACAAGCCACATGTTGAGGCAGTTTAGCGAAAGGGAATCTCATGGAATGTTGGAAATGAAGAATGTTTATCTTCTGGAGAGTAGGAAGGTAATCAACAGATTCAACTTTAGATTTGATATTTCTTGTGTACAAATGGAAAAATTTGACCTGGTTGTGGTGCTAGAGAAAAGGTCAGGGATTCACCAACAATGTAAGGATCCTTCCTCCAGATAGCTTTTCACAGGCCAAACTGTTGGTCAAGGGGAAATTTCACCTCACAATGATGCCACTGGATTATTAAAAAGAGTAAGATCCATTCTCTGGGGATCATGAATTTAGACACCAGTGTTTGAAGGATATTCAACTGTTTTATAAGTTGACATACAGTGGGACAGGGACAAGGCTGTATTACTGACCAGACAAAGCAGACCCCCCAGGGCCCGAAAGATACAAGTTCAATGTATGTCACTTGATTTTATGGCAATTTGATCCATTTATTTGTTAGAGAATGTCCACTTCTAAAGTAAAATATGAGCTTTAAGAGCCTTAAAGGAACAGTTCAGCATGCTGGGAAATACGCTTACTCACTTTCTGACAGAGTTAGATGAGAAGATTAGTAACTTCTTGGAGTCTCTGCTGGTTGCTTGGCAACTACTGAGAGCCAAGAAATAGTCTGGCACACAACTCCCAGTAAAATGTTGAATTGTCACTTCGGTTCTTGTGTGGATTGAACAAGCTACATCTTAATTACTAAGGTTTAGCAGTGCTGGTAGACCTCTGGAGTTCTCTTATATTTAAGAGAATTTTTAAGTCAAAAGAAGTTTGATAAATAAATAAAATAAATAATAATTTTATTCTTAAGTTTGTAAGTAGGCTGCTGGGGACCCCTCCGTCCTGAAAGGCACAGTTCCTCCTGTCTACACTGAATGGATCCAGACTAGTATCATGCTGGGTAGGAGACTGCTCTTCCGACAATGGAAATCAGCCCATGCACCATCAGTCACTGACTGGCCTAATCTGCTTGCTAGGGTGGTGGCATACGAACGGCTATCCTTCTCTCTGCTGGGCAGGATAGAGTCGTATTACTCTAAATGGGGAAGATTTCTTCTATACATTAATGGCCCGTAAAGACAAACTCAAGGCTTCGCTCCCTTCCATGTACACACACATGCACACACATCCATGCATGTGCTCACCTGGTCTTAACTACAACACAACCTCCTTTCTATTCCTATTTTACTTGAATTTTCGTGTTCAGTAGTCAATGTCATAGTCTTCTGTTTTAATTTGTATAAGTTGTATATGTATATTTTATCATCTTCCCCTTGTTTTTTTGTTATATTCCTCTGTTTCTCTAAAATTCAATAAAATGTCAATCAAAATAAAAGTCTGTGAGTAGGAGTAAAAGTGAAGAAGTTTTACTTTTATCTTTCGCTTGGTTCCAAAATTTTACCTCTAGCCGTTAAATATGGGCCCAGGTGTTTTTTAAACTCAACCTCAGTTTTTATTGTGCTTAATTGGTGCACATTCTTAAATAATTTTGTGTTTAATAAAATTACCATAAACTAACAGACACGCAATGAATATGGGCATGACAGGTTAATTGGGCCACGATGGGGGACAGTTTGACCTTATGATGTTGCTAAAATAAAGGTTATGGGGTCACCATGATCCACTGAAATGATACCCTGCAATATTTCCAACATGTCTTGCTCTGAAACTTAGTTGCTCCTGAAACTCGAAAGTCTAAGCACCTGCTGAGGTAATTTTATGAGTCATTTGTGTTGATCAACAGTCCTTTCAACCTTTGTCATTATTACAGTCACATCATGCTGTAGAGCAGTTTGGGTCTTACTTAATGAACCTTTGAGGTTGTTGGGAAGCGACTAGAAGCAGCAGTATTAAGGAGTGATGGTTGGTGAATGCCAGGAATTGACCTTAGAGGAAATGAAGCACTCTTACTACTTACTCTTACTCTTCTCTAATCTATCTTACCTGAGCTGATTTTATTTCAGTGTCAGCCTGAATGGCTATCACGGGCAGATTTCCATTCAATAAAGAAAAGAGGGAAGAAACTATGTTACTTTTTCCAGATCATTACAAAGGTGAGAGAAGGTTCCTCAGCTTCTTCTGAACTTTTCTGTTCAACTTAGAGCAGATACGTTGGAATATCCTTTTGATTTTAAATTCATTTATATTACGCTTATTTAGAAATGCAGCTCAAGCAGAGTCACATTTGATGTATTCACATATATTATTATTGTTCATTTGTAATTGCTGGTTATTGATTTATTTTTTAGTTTGCTCATTTTAGGCTGCAGCAAAACTCCCTTTGATTTTAAATGACAAATGTGTCAATTACATACATTGAAACATTTGTTCTTCCAAATTTGTTTTTGAAAGCAGCAGAGACACCCTCAAGCAGTTTATTGTGATTAAAGCTTGTTTATCTATAAAACACAAGACTATTAACAGTTAATAACTCCACCGAAAACACCAGGAAGGCCCAAATGAAAGAAAATTAAATGTTCCCTCGGGTTACCAAATAATTTACCCAAACAAAAAATTGCTACCTCAACATTAAGTGTTCAGTGAAATTGTCAGCTACAACAGGCCACGCAGAGGGTTCATTTATTAAATTCAAACATTGAAAACATCATTGTTACATCTTATCTTTTGTGTGCCCATGGCTGTTGGAAATTTTTCAGTGTAACTCATTGGAAATGTTTATCAGAGCCATACATGACCTACAGCTGCAATTCTTGGCAAAAAGCTCATCTCTTCACCTTGACACGGCTGTATGTTTGAATGCTGCTTGGCTCTTAACCGTAGGAATTCATCTCTTGCTGAAACATAAGCTTGAAAACTCAGTATTTCAAATTAATATGATTCAAATTAGAATCATTTCATCATGCAATTTGCAAAGTAAAAAGTGTTTTATCAACATTTTTAACTCCCCTGACATGAAAAAGTCAAGATGATGAATGTTTCCCTTCAGACATTTTTGTGTTTAACTCTGTTCCCACTCCCAAGTAGTCCATTTGCTGCTAAAACACCCCTGTGGGTTGTAGATTTCTCTAGTTTCTGTAATTTATTTAGAGATCACATTCTGACAACTCACAAACTTGGTTAACCACAGGTTCCTGGACAGGGTGTTAGCCATAAATTTGTAATGCCTGGAGAACTCTTAAGTAATTCTCTGTGTGTTGTTAGAAGTGTAAGAATAGCAGTGAACACACACACACACACACACACACACACACACACACACACACACACACACACGCACACACACATACTGCGGGGATTTTCGGAGCAAGGTAATCATCACTTTAAGACATTCTGTCCATTTCCCGTCTCAGTAGAGCTTCACTTGGCTTGAAAATTAGTCTTTTGTAGGAACACGGTGCCTGGCAGGCACTGCCATGTCAACCAAGGCACACATTATTACAGCCAGTAGTTATATAAATTATTCATTAGTCAAATAAAAAATCAAAAAACTGAACTTTCAATATTTAAGATATAATTTTGTTGCGCCTGGGACAAATGAAAAATTTAGTTTTAAATTTAAGACATACTGATCTCAAACACCATGTTAGGATATTAATGAAGGAGATGTTAGTCGACGTATGGTTTGATTTCCCAAAATTTTCTTCCAGTCAACCTGTGACAAAAAACATCCACTTAATATCAACCGAATACAATGAATAGAAAAGTATAACATAGAAATATCTTAATGTATAATCCCAATTGTAATTATAATATAAAATTGTACAGATATCATCATTTAATATTCAACAAGACTACAGTCATGCTAGCAGCCCTTTGAGGCTTCTTCTTGAGCAAAATGCTAACATGAGCATTCCACCGTTCTTACACTGACAGTGCTAATATGGTGATGCAAAGCAGGTGTAATATTTACTAGGTTTACCATGTTAGTGTACCTTGTTAGCATGCTACCATTCGCTAATTAGCACTAAACACAAAATACAGCTGAGGCTGAATGGAATGCCATGAGTTTTGCAGGTATTAAGTTATAACACAAAGTATCAGATTTCATGACAATTTTTTCAATAGTTGTTGAGATATTTCAGTCCACAAATGTCAGCTTCATGGTGGCACTAAAGGAAAATTGAGAACAAACTATCATCTTTGCACACAGGGTAAGTCCTTCAAACTAATCACCACAATATGTTACTTTCTAAGGGACAACATTGATCGAAAATGCGTGTAACATTACAAAATGAGTCATGTAACTGTTCTCTGACCTGTTTCCATTATGGTTAAGGTTTGGTTAGATTTAGGCACAAAAACTACTCGGTTAGGTTATGTGACATTCATGGTCATGGTTAAAAAGATCTGACACTGAGTGTCAGTAGAACACGAGAAACGAACAGTGGTCTTCTTTTGTTAAAGTCACATGTTTTGTTAACCTAATCATTTGCCCCGACCTCTTCCCTTGGAGGGTATGCTGTACTATAACAATGTCAGCTGACTTTTGCCCTGGCTTCTGACAGACAAAAGGCTTTATTCACAAAGCATGAGTGGTCCATGTCGGGTACACATAAAAACATACTAGTTTGCAATAGTCATTTGAACAAAAGACCAATACTGTCTTTTCTTAATTTTACTGGATGATTACTATGAAATCTGCTGAGCAAATTCATGTTTACAATCTTCTTAGTACACCATTTTCGATTTTATCCCTAAAGCTCTAACAAAACTCAAAGAGGCAGTATGTTGTTTCTTCCTTTTAGCACTTGCGTATCTTGGGACTTGAAACTTGTTGGGTTGTTAACTGTGCAGTTATGACTGACCGAATAGAAAACGTCCATTTATCAGATTCATGGAGAAACATTTTTTTCCACATGATCACTTATAAGGCACTTTTATCACAGGAGCAACCAGCCATACTGTATTAAAATTGAAGAAGCACTTTAGTCTACTCCTTTTAAAATTGTGGAATCAGTTTCTCATTTATTATTTGAGACTATAAATGATAGTAACAAACTGCTCTACGTCCAGGCTGCCTGTTGTTTGTACCTTCAAACACCTCATTACAGTCTCATTATGCTAATATGATGTACTTTGTTCCTCGCCATTCTGTTTGGCAGGCCAGTTGGCGGTGGGAACCTGCGAGATAGTGATGCTCAACAGAGACAGCAGCGTTCCCAGACGGACCATCGCCAGGCAGACTGCCCGCTGTGCCTGCCGGAGAGGCCAGATCGCCGGGACCACAAGGGCGAGGCCGGCCTGTGTAGACGGTAAGTTCAATTATCTTTCTATCCCAGTGGAGGCCAATTGTCCCCTGGAGGGAAGAATTACCGGACCAAAGCCGGAATTAGTATACGCAAAAGGCCAACTGGTTAACTTGGAAAAGTGAATATTTATCCTTCTTTTTATTACCGTTGCAAGTGGCAAGCCCAAGTGTATGAATGTGAAACAGAGTATTGCTGTAGCAACTTTCTTTGGATAAATAAATGTTAAATGAAAAAAACAAGGTTCCTCAGATTCTCCTTAGGGACATTTGAAACAGATTACTTGCACTATAAATTAATTCACAGGAAATTTGTTTGTTCAGAGTATAACCATTATTAATCTCATTATAGCCACCTCTGTCTCACGTATAAGTAACCATGTATTTTATTATTAAATGAACAACAACATTCTGGCATCGGGTCAGAACCCTGTGATATTAGTCTTTATGTGGTCCACTGCATGAGTCCCTGCGTTAGACCACTTTATAATTTCACAGTGTTGCTTCGTTTAAACTGCAAATACTCTGAACATTTATTTAGTTTGAAGCAAGACTTGCCTTTAATGTGCTCCAAGTGAACACTGGATGAATGCTTGGCTCATGGCTTCATTTTAGCGCAGTGGTAAATATAAAGTTGATAAAGTTATATTGTAAATGTTTATATTAGTTAAAGCAGTAGTTTGACATTTTGGAAAATGTACTCACTTACTTGCTTTCTCAATAAGTTAGATGGATAACTGAGACCACTGTTATATCTGTTTGGTAAATATGAAGCTACATGCGAGCTAGCTTAGCATAAAGACTGGAAACTGGCCAGTGGCCAGGCAACTCAAGGAAGTAACCGGCCCAAGCCCAGAAGTAGTCCAGTACATTAATGAGTTTTTGAGGTGCTCTAAGGTGGATTTTCTTATGTTTGGAAAGGCTAGCTATTTCACCCTGTTTCCAGTCTTTATGGTAAGCTTGAGCTTAACGCTTGACAAAAAAAAGGCTAATAAGTGTTTTTTTTAAAATATCAAACTATTCCTTTGAGGCAGGTAAACTGGTACAAAAACAGAACTATGGTATTGATTTAAGGTCTGTTCTTCACAGTGTAGCACTTGTGTACTTTCTCCCATGTAGTGCAATGCTGGTCACACAAACCAGCAAACCAGATGTTTATTCCTGGTAACAACAGAATGATGTTAGGTTTCGTAGAGCTAGCTTTGTGGTAATGAGCTTGGAAAATACTAAAAACAAAGAGAAAAGTAATTAAGCTTACTGCTGGTTAGCAGGCCACACTGCGGAGATTTCTTATAAAGCTATGTGAGTCGTGAAAACAATCAACCTAGCAAAGTCACCAATGTGGTGTGCATAACAAATTACTCAATTGCTTTTTTGTCACAAAAGCATTTGCAGTGGTAATTAAGTTCTTTTTAAAATATACTTAAAAGGAATGTATTGAAGTATTTTAACAGATCTTATTACAGATCAACCTGACAAAGGGGACAGGATACAGCAGAAAAATTTTGGGCAAAGGACCAAAAGTAGATTTAAATGTTTGAAAACCCAGTAAAAATATTTGATTATTGAATATACTATAAGTCTTCAAGGCCCCACGGAGGGCCAGTCCCAAGATGAAACTAATATAATACATTATGAACAAGATTAAAAAAATAATTTCCAAACGTCATTACAGTATAATATAGCAGTGACTAAAAATACATGAAATTAACAGTGATAAAGGCAAGTAATGGCATGTGAAATCATTAACTCTGCGTCAACAGAATCCACAGACCTTTTTTCCGGCAGACATTTGACATAACAGGAACATCATGAAAAATCATTCATGCATCACCCATATTGTAAATTTTTCTATTGAGCAAGGTCGTTTCCCCAGTGATCTTAAACGTGTTAGAGTGATTCCTTTCTACAAGAAAGGGAGGAGACTTGAACACAGAAAGTGTAGGCCTGTTTCTAGTGTACTCTGTCTAAGTAAATTGAAAAAATAATTTTTAATCAAATTGACAACTTCCTGTCCTCACACAATTTACTATATGAATTTCAGTCTGGATTAATAAAATCCCACTCCACTGACACTTTTTTATTGTATTTAACTGACTACATCAGAAGGGAGGTAGACAAAGAGAATGTGGTATGGAAATGTTCATGGTACAATGGCCTGTCATTGTATTCTAAAAATAAACTTCAGACTTCTAAAAACAAGGTAGTTAGGGTTATTCTGAAACTGACCCTTTCTCATTTTGAGAGCCTTGGGTGGTTGAAAGTGCCAGAAAGAGCCCCTCAGATCAAATTGTGCATGGTGCGTAAGATTGTGCACGGTGTAGTCCCTCAGTACCTAAAAAATTATTTCATCCAGGTGAGTGATATTCACAGCCACTAGGGGCAGTTCCACTGACTTTGTTCCTCCCAGGTATAAGAGTAGCCTGGGGAAGGAAACTTTTTCTGTACTTGGCAGTCAATCTGTGGAATACATTGCAAGGAAATCTCAAAATCATAAATCGCTTGGGTCGTTTCCAGCTGGTGCTTAAGAATTGGCTCAGAGAATATTTTTTTGTAGGATATTATGTTGAATAATACGATGTCTTTCTATATTTAATTTTTCTTTGTTTGTTCTGTTGTAGCCTATTTATTTTAATTACAATGGACAGTCCCAGGCTTGTATATAAACGGTTGCGGAGGCTGTGAAGTGACGTTGATATATTGATGTATTTATCTCTGATGTTCAGAGTTTTTAATTAGATTTATTAACTGAGTGGTGAGTAAGGCCCTGCATTGTTCTATGAAGCGCTGAGGTAGTAATTGATGTTGTTAATATAGCGAATAATTTGCTGAGTGTATTGTATTATCATTTTAAATTGTTGATTAATGTTTTTGTGTCATTCTTGCCATGTCAGAACTGCTGTCTTGACCCAACAGGGTGCAACCTTTCCCCCAAAAAGTAGAACGAAATGTATTCTCCTCTGTCCCGTAAAATAACTGCCATTGTTATTTGGTTGTTCATCCAGCCAATCAATAATCACGTTGTATGTCGACATTTTTGATGCCTTTTAGACTGTTTAACCGCTAACTATGTGACTGATTGTCTGCATTTGGCCTTCTCTAGTCAGCCACTGTGACATCAGCAAATCACTTTTTGCCTCTTTCGTTGTCTTCGGTGTGTATCTTGTTGAATTTTCCTCCTCTCCGGTGATCTTAAATATACTCCAGCTGTCTTAAGATAGCTTGTAATAATGAATGTGTAGTGTTCATCCACTTTGTAGATAAGATTTTATACTTAAGAGCCCTCTCTGTGTTACTGGACAGGTGATTAGACAGATGAGAAGACTGGGGGGTGGACCCAGTCCATCTGTGATGCTGATTGGATCTCTCAATATCACAATCATATGCATCAGATGCATCATTAGTTCCATCATGCAATGAGTCATGTTGGTCTCAGTATAGTAGCCCTGACACAAGACTGCAGTCCCAAAGTCTGTGTCATGCTTCTCGCATTTCTTTTAATCACCTCTCCCTCTGTGCTGATGCCTCTCTGTGACACTCAACAGATGCTAATTAACTTACAGAGAACTATGATTACAGCAGCAGGAAATTGATTATTCCGTGCTTCCCACCGCACCACACCCTACACTCCATTAATACCGAGTGCATTAAAGCTGGAACCTGTTGCTCACAGGCTCATTTAAAGGCTTTCTGTCGACAGCTGAAATGGCATCCATTATCACGTGGCTTTAAAGTGGAATTTCTGCATATTGCATGAGAATGCTGTGGGTCTAATGCTGCCACTGTTCAGATATTCTCTCTGACCTTCAGTTCAGAGTATAGTAAAGTATAGTTATATTTGCATTTGATGTGAATTCCCATAAATGCCCCTCTGACCTTCTAAGCACATAAAGCAATTTACTGTCTTATAAAAATGTTTATTCTTTTATATCCCTCACAGAGTCATTTTTTATTTTTATTTTTTTGATTTTTTACAGTGAGTTGTTATTAACACAGCAAGGGCTCTCTGTCCTCTGGGTCAATTTAATATAACTCTTTCACAGCAGCAGCAGGAGTGGATTGCAGCTTTTGTGAGATGTGTGGTGATAGAAGAGTGACCTTTAATGAAAGTGGAGCCATTACTGAGTGAGTAAGCAATGGCTAAGAGCTCTGTCCTAATACTGTGTGTTTAGATGAACTGTAATCAGGTTATTCCTCAATTTCATCCATGTCTGTGGAACAATTCCCGGAATTAACTGAGACTCAGAAGCAGAGAAATTCACAGGAGGCGGGTAAAAGTTCAACATAGCAATGTCTGTGCTCAGAAAGCAGGTCATGCACAGGTGGTCAGTCTGGCAAAGGCAAATAATAGTAGGCAGGGAGCAGGCAAAAATCCAGAAACCAAGTGATAAAGCATTAGGGCACAAGGAGAATGCTGGAAAGCAATGCACAAAAGAGGAGTAACATAGCCAATCTGGCAGAGAACAAAGGCAACAGGGGGAGTATATAAACAGGTTGGACTGACAGGAAACACCATGGGCAGGTAAGTAGGGGGGCGGCGCACCCAAGTAAACTCTATGAAACACTGCCTCTTTTCTGAGTTAGTGGGTGAAATGCACAGGCACTTAATTATACTATGAACTTATTCTGGTCCAAGTCTGTAGCATTATCTGCAATGACAGTGCTTTCTCTTTGTCCAGAAAACATCCAGTATTTCTGTCCTTTCCTGTCCTCCAGCCCAAAGAACAAAATATCTGTGAAAAATTAAACACCCAGAAGTACAAAGCAATGTACATCCACTCAGTTGTGAGAAATGCCCCCCTATCAAGCTACATGAAGAAAGAAACAGAAATCAACTCTGTGTTTTCTGACTGCCAGAGGCAGCGGAAATGTAAATATTACATACACAAATCCAGTTACAAACTTAACGTTCGTTTGCATTAATTTGTCGAGAGGTAGAGAGATTGAGAGCATTGGTTCACCTCCCAAAATGCAAAAAAAACCCTAAAAACCGATAAGACGGAGGCTCGCTGGAACAACAAGTAAGAGCTGTGAGGCAGGTGGGAGTGTCAGTGATTGTCAGGCTGATTTCTTGGCTCTTCCTGTATTTCTTAAAGTTTGGAGGAGTCTGCAATTGCACGAAAAAGCCCGGAGACACTAAACTACTCTTGGACAGTAACGTTGTCGGAGGCGATTTTGGGTAAGCTACTTTACAACAAATCTAGTTTGGTTAACTAAAGATACTTAGAAAAAGTAGTTCAAACTACTGTGTAAAAATGATCAAATTGATGATGTACATGGGATACGAAGTTATTACAAAATATAACACAAAAAAGTCACATTCCAGCAAAAAATGCCACTTAACTGATCTATTGCAAAAAGTGCCTACTTGTTAACGGTTCATACATAAACTACAAAAATAAAATACCCCACTATTCATGGGGAAGTGCAAGGAATGTCAGCTTTGGTTTTGTATAAAATGTCCCTCAGTCTGACACCTGCCTTCCAGAAACTAGAGTCCAGGCGGGACCAATAACGTGCAACAACTTCCCTGGACATTTGTTGATAAGTAGTAATAATCCATACTTGTTATGAGTAATTGACATCTAATATATTTAAGTTAAGTTCTACAATTTCAGATTCAAAACATTAAAAACCATAGCGTAATATTATTTACAGATGAGCTGATAATCCAGTTTCCTGGAATACCCCTGAGACCTAAACCTGTCCTAAACAAAACCCCAACATCCCATCTGGGTTTTTTAAAAGGACAAAATTGCAAGGTTATTAATATTTTGTTGAAAACAAATCTGAATTTGTATTATCTGACTACAACTAAAAGAGTAAAGAAAAAAATATTTAACTTGCTTCATTTTAGACAGTTTGACCGACTTGAGCACTGGTTTAAAAAAAACGGGCCTGTTGTCTATGGCCATGGTGATTCTTCCTCAGGCTGAGGTTCGGGAAGTTTATCCATTATGACACTGCTGTGTGAGCGCCGAGCAATGCCGCCCTTGCACATACACTACACAAAGGTCAAGTGTGTGCTGGTGGCTGCTTGAAAAAAGCATTCCTTGGGCATGCCTTCACAGCGGTTAGGAAGAAAGAAAAAGGGTGCGGGGGTGGTCAAAGGGGGGTCAAATAAAGTAGCAATGGTAAGTAAGAATAAAAACTCATTCCTTTCCTTTTATGGCCCAAAAGTGTTTGTAGTTTCAGTAGTTAACTACACAAAAAATGGCAAAAAAGTAATTTAACTACTTGAATCACTATGTAGATATGAATATATCTGAAATACCCGCAAGCTACTGCAAGATTTAGTCAAACTCCCAGTTTAATTACACGTAAATCACTGCTCCGAACACTGGTTGGAGGAATACTTGCCTTTTGCCACGTGCCTTTCTGGTAGTAATCACGTGTTTGTTTTAAAGTTGTAATTCACAGGTGAAACAATGCCAGAGACATAAAAACTTCACAATCTTTTCTGCACCATCCATCTTTGTTTGCAGTAGGGTGATGAGGGCTTGTAATGACGCTAAATGCTAAATAGGACCCAGGTGCACAGAGAACACACCATACATGACTACAAAACTTTATAAAGCTTTAGCAGAAGCAAAAAAGAGACGACATCTACCAGAGTAGGCAGCGGTAACTAAATTGGTGCAGACATTAGGCAACTAAACCCATAATAACTAAATCACTGTGCTAGATCAAAAGGCCACCAGGTGCGCTGTCTCCAAGACTCAGGAATCAGGATCTGGATCAGTAATAGCTTAACGGGTGAGGAAAATGATGAGGCTGAGGCAACCTATTTGCCTGTAGTCCTTGCCAGCAGGAATCCAATTAACCAGCCCAAATGATGACGAACACCCAAGACAGTTCCAGAATCAGCACCATGGACAGCGGTCAAGACAGCTTTACTGAGTGAAAGCATTTTCTTGGAAAGACTGTAGATTTGTCCCAGTTCCATCCTCCAACCATCTATTTAACTCCAACTGGATTTAAGTTTGTAGCGTGTTCACACTGGAAAAGTGACACAATTAATTATTGACAAAAATGTCAGGACGCACACTAAAATGGTTTGATTTTTGAGGTTAGTGTGGGCGGAAACCCTTGTCCCACAATGTATGTACGAAGGAAAAAATTAACCCAAATTGTAGATGGTGTCTGGACAGCTCAAGGAACATGTCCACATTTTTAATTGGCAATAATGTTCCAAAGTCAAAGTTTGACTGATGTCTGTTGGCACATGTCTTATATCATTTCCTGTTAGTGCAAAAGTACATTAAAGTCTTGTCTACAAACTGCAAAAACAGTGTGATTTTGGGACAGAGCATTTATTTTACCCTCAGCTGGCACCCCTGCTTGACTTTTTTGAATTCTAAATTAAATGAGTGGGCAGAGGTAGATCTGCCTGTTCATCTGTCACATGCAATATCTCAGGTGCAACTGACTGGATTTTTACTGAAACTCACAGAAATGACACATCTTAACACAGCGTTCAAGTATTTCCACTGCCAGTTAAAGTGATTGGCATGTTGGTGGTGGTGGCGGGCTTGCAAATCAGAGCTTTAATAAACATCCTCTCTCTCCCTGCAGGTTTGACTGGTGTGGAATTTGTTGCTCATACACATACAAATACGTTAAAAAACTTACTTCAAGGACCATCAGTTTATGTCATATTTGATTTTCCACCATTTTGAGTCTCCCCCAGTAGCAAGAAACTAAGGCTAGTGCACATGATCATCAGCTCTGTTTTCTTTGAACAGAATTGAGCTAGTGCTACTTTTCACCCAGCACACTGATCAAGTATCATAAACTGTTCGGTGTTTGTCCATGTTTTTAGTGGACCCTTCAGAGTGTGTCCAGGCACCTTTATGCAGTGAGTTAATATTGGAGAAACTCATCTGTATAGTTCATTGATTTGAGCCGCTTTGCTGTTTCCTGTAATGAATAAAACTAAAGTCCAAAGCTTACATCTGATGCAGCCCCTGGGATATTTTCAAATGTATGCAGCTGGGGACTTAAAGGAGACAAATGGACAACTCCCTTGCCATTCTGCTAGAATTCACACTTCCATAATGACATACCAACAAGCCTACCTAAGCACCACAGTGAATAAAGTTTCATCGTATGCGAGTCACCTAAAAATTTATCGGCTGACTGGCCCAGATAGCATCTGCATCGTTCATGCAGTATTACATGTTCACTCCGTTATTCTTTGTTTCTTTTAATTCACTGAACATTTTCTCACCACATGACAAATGCAGTGTTTTTCTTTCTAAAGAATAACTTCTTTTGTTTGTCTACTTCAGGACATATTTCAAGCTTTTTGCCCTCTTTTTGTGCTGCTGCATGTCACTGTTGTGCAGGTTTAGTCTGCACACTGTACACAGGAGGATTATGAGCTTTTGCTTGCTTGTCTCCCTGCTCTCACTGTAATCTGCTCCCTGACTCTCTCCCTTTCCCATTCTCTGCTCGGCCCATTGTTGCCATGCCACCACATCACACTGTAATTGTATGAAGCTTGATGGCCACCATGATAAGAGTCTGCAGGCTGCAGGGAGGCTGTTTATATGCTGGCTGTAAGCTTATGCTTTCACACCCAGTGAAATGATTATTGACACTAAATGAGCAAAAAACGTACTGCTGAAAAGAGATTAAACAAAAGGCAAGGTTTCTTCAGATTTATAATGTAGACACACAATTGAGAAGATTTGTTGTACTCTATTTATGCTTGGAGAGGCCTATTTTTAAAACAGGCTTATCATGGAGACAGGGTTTTTTCAAATATACTTTAACATTTCTGTAAGAAGCCTCACTTTTTCTGATCTGCTCCTATTTAGATTTGCAGATGATGCTGTTTGCTGTTCATGCAGACTCATCAATTCCTCCATGTTTACTTGTTGTCTTGATAAAGTAAGTATAATGTACATTTTCACAGCACTAATTCCAGCTGTACAACAACAGGGTCATGTAGTCACCACTCTGGTGGTCTGAGTCTCCCTTCACCAACAGGAAAATTGTTTTTTATTCAAAAAGCATCATCAATTGTTTCAGTTTTTCCATTTTTCAGTCTCTGCTAAGCTCATGTAGATGCAACTAAACACGTCCTGCTTAGATGTTTCACAATAAAAACCTTCCAGTGGCTCAAATAGCATAATCCATGCCTTTCCTCATAGGAATTGAATTTGAAAAATATGAATAGTTGACTTTCATTCACAGCAGCTTGACCGTGATTACAACAAAAGAAAAGTAAAAAGCTATTTGACATAATTAGTGCTCAGCCGTTATTTGAATACAAATAACAATAAAGCTTTTATTTGAGAATTTATGTTATATGCCTTGAACATATCAAGTGAACAAACTACTAAGAAGCTTCTAATCTAATCTTATTATATATTTCTGATAAATGTTGAAGTGTTTTGTAGTCCGCAAATGCTGTAAACGGAAAAATTAACTTGAAATATCACAGAAATCTGTATTTCCGGCATTGAATGTGTTCGTGACAACATTGAGGTGTTTCCCTCAAAGCAACACTTGTAAATTAGCACGAAAATTAACCTGAAATATCTTGTTAGAATTTCATCATCACTGGCAAACCTTACCAAAGAATGACTGAACCACACCCTCTGAGCCAACATTAGAGAAACAGTTTAGATTCAGATTGTTACTATCACAGTGCTGCCAAGTGGTTGAAATATACTGATGAATTCCCTACAGTTGATTCAATTTGTGATCTAAATTCCCAACTCAAGCATTACAAGCCAATTATACATAAAAAAGCAAAGCAATTTTGAAAAGTAAGCCCAAAAAATGCAACAGAAAAATCTCATTAATTCCCAGCAACAGCTTGCTCAACAAAAGAAACACAGTTTATCACAAAGTATGGAGACATTTGTAGCTTGGCTGCTTGCTGTGTTTAAAATGCATTTATGTTGGATTTTTGTGTTGTCATAATTAGAACTGAAAGACCGTCAGGCCTCTGGTAGCAGGTTAGAGGACAGAGGGCTGAAAATCTGGCCGCTACAAATTGATCCATGATTGAAGCTTAATTAACATCAGCCAGAAACCCTTTCAAAACCTGCTACTGTGTTTCTGGTGCCCAGTTAAGCTAGGTAGCTAATATTATTGGATACTTAGCAAAGGAGGTGTCAGTACAGTATATAGTATACCATTATGAAATTATCAGCAGAGACACACAATGAATTGCTTCACTTTATTTAGTTTATTTCTTTTCTGTGTTTCGTAAATTGCGTCTAAAGCCGTGTCTTTTTGCTTGTTGTACCTCATCTAAATAAATTTTAAATGAGCTGCCTGTGGCTTTAGTAAAAATTTAATGTTATTTTTGTCTTCTGCAGAGGCAGAATTTCATCAGACTAACAGTGTGTCTGGTTTAAGAGTCACTGTTGTGCCTTCAGCTCTGCTCTGAGTCCCTACTGGCAGTGCTGTGCTGTGCAGGGCAGGGCAGGGCTTGGCAGCGCGCACGGGGGGACAGATGGTCCTACGTTTGATCTAGTTGGAGGTCCAGAGACAGACCCCAGCAGGGACTCTGGCAGGTGACAAGCCTGGCCCGACGTCCACTTTCCCTGGGTGGGACTCCAACAGTGACCGCAACATGATGGGCCACCCAGGTGTCAGCCAGACGGACAGAGACTCTCTCTGCCACGACGGCCAGCTGTTTCACCTCTGCTGCTATTGCACATTGCCAACATCACAGGAAAAAAGATTACACAACAGGCCTGAAATCATGTTCAGACTCAACAACAAGCAGATACTTAACAATAATGCCAACAAAGCCACAATAATTCCCAGCCATTTGCACCAGTTGAGTGATCCAACAAGCCAGCTTTATTATGAGAGCAGCATGTAAAAGATACTGTAGGATGAAATATAGCAGCAGACAATTTTTCAGACAGCTTCAGCTCAGTAGCTTAAAGTCCTCTCTGGATACTGTGGATGTGTGTAGGTGGCTGTACCAGATAAGCATTTTAATGTGTCCAAAATTGGATGTGCCAGCAATCTGGAGAGATAGGTTTGATGGATGGGGACGGACTGTAGCCAAACTGCAGCGATGCTATTTTGTTGCTGCTTGTGTTGTTCATAATGTCGTTGTTGATGAATTTATCACAGCGACGCTCTCATACGAACAAACGCGGCCTGAGCAAGCTCCAGGGCTTATGGCACCAGGAAATTCATCAAGTCATCATAGATCAAGTCACACTGTCATTGATGGCATTGAAAATGTAACAAGGGCAAGGCATCGAGTGCCCGGATACTGTGGCAGCAGCTGAAAAATGCATTTATTTTGGCCAACCTCCGCAACCTGGGCTGGCTGGGCTGATGCACTCCACAGTTAGTCAGCAGTCTCACCGCTTTGCCAGCTCAGCTTTTATTCTGTGCCCTGGAAATTGAGTTTTGCTGGCCCTGTAATGTACTCAGAACTACATCTGCAACTGACTGATAAATCTACGCTTTGTTGCGCCTGACGGATGGCTGTGAAAATGAAAATTCACCACGGCATGTTGCTGTGTCAGGAGGAAGGTCACTTTAGATTTTCTTCTTCTCACCGAAGAATCTCTGCTCAGGGTGAGGCCGAAATAACTGTTTTGGCTCAAAATCTAGTTGCGAAGCTTTGATATTTTCTTAAGCTTGTTCGGTTCAATGAGATGACAGGTTCCTATATTGTTTTGTTCCGCTGCAGTGTCTCCTAGCTGCCTGACTAGACTGGGAGGGCACATTAAGAAAACACTGCTCTCTTCTGATGTGTCAACAATATCTATTATTTGCTGAGGGACAATTGCTTTATATCTACAGAGCAGTAATTGCTTGTGTGTATGTGTGTGGTTACATACATGAGCGCTGTTCAGCCGGCTTGATGAATACCTCAAGATGACAGATCTATATTGCGCAGCAGCAGTCAGGGTCTGACACTCCAAAGATCAATTTCAGACCGTTAACAAGGCCTGGACCAGGAATACCTCAAAGCAAAATGTCACAAGGCCTTCCTTTCCATACCTCTTTACTCTTGCTCTCTCCCTCCTCCTCTCTGTTCTGCCCTCAGCTCTCCCATGGACATTCAACGAATTGTAGTTCCTCTCTTTCAATTTGCCAACCATGTTACCTCGTTCCACAATGTACTGCCCTGGGGGAATCGTGGGTAGGCAAGAGCAGCAGCCCTGGCCAGGTCCGCAGAGAACTGATAACCTTTCAGTGTTACTTTAGCATGCTGTGTAAAGAACAATCAGTGCTTATCACTGTTGACTACAGGCGAATTCTAATTTAATGCCATGCGGACAGACTGCAGAGGGACAATGAGAGTATCACTGGCTTTCACTCTGACAGCCTGATGTCTCAGACATCTCAAGCAGACAAATAACTTTCTAAGTTTTATAAGACTGAAGTTTTTTGGCTTTTTATCGCCTTTCTTTTCTGCAATCCACTCCCCTAAATCCATCCATCCCCTAGCTATACCGCTTATCCTTTGTGGGTTGTGTGGAGGCTGGAGCCAATCCCGACTGACATCGGGCAAGAGGCAGAGTACACCCTGGACAGGTCACCAGTCTATCACAGGGCCTACGGACAATTTAGCGTTACCAATTAACCTAACCCTAACCAGCTTGACTTTGGAGGAAGCCAGAGTACGCAGGCACGGGGAGAACATGCCGGCTCCACACAGAAAGGCTCTAGTCGGCCGGCAGGTTCAAACCGAGAACCTTCTTATTCTGACGCAACAATGCTAACCACTGCCCTCCCTCAATTCCATGTATTGAAATATGACGGAAAATGTATTTCAGGCTCACAGAGCCGTGCAGCTGTTAGTGTAAAAAATAATAAATTAAGGCTTTTTACTTAGGTTTGAGAAGCTGCTTGGGACCAGAAGGTCACCAATTCAAGTCCCTTGACTGGCAGGAAAAAATTTAGGCGGGAGGAGTGAATGAACAGCGCTTTTCCCTTCCTCAATATCCATGGCTGAAGCGCCCTTGAGCAAGGCACCTAACCTCCCATCTGTTCCCCAGGCGCTGCAGCTGCAGCTGGCCAATGCTCCGGGTAATGTTTGTGTGCTCATTGCTCAATGCTCCTAGTGTGTGTGTGTGTGTGTGTGTGTGTGTGTGTGTGTGTGTGTGTGTGTGTGTGTGTGTGTGTGTGTGTGTGTGTGTGTGTGTGTGTGTGTGTGTGTGTGTGTGTTCACTGCTCATGGATGGGTTAAATGCAAAGGACATATTCCTGTGTGTGTAAATACATACTTGGCGAATAAAGATGATTCTTCTTCTTCTTCCAATTATTAAATTGGTGAGTATTGGTTGTGAGATCAGAAGATTACACAGATTTGTTAAGATTTTAACATATGTTTGTATAAGGATGTCATTAGTAACATATTCATATATCTCCGTCCAAAATCCGCCAAAACTGGATTAAATCTGAGTGGTTTATTTAAATTAGATTGTCCATGTCCATTTTAACTTTTTATTTTGCACTGCATTAAACTAAAGAGAGTATACTGTAAGTGCAGATGACTGATAGCAGCCAGAACTGGACATTGTTGCTGAAACAATGTCCATTGTAGTATCACAACTGTATAAAATTAAGAAAATTGAATGAATGAATTCAGTAGCCTATTTGCAGACACATTAATACCAAAACACAGATGCTAGCCTGATGCTAACTGTGTTCCTCCCTAAATGGCCAGAACAGACAAACCAAGGTCTTTTTACAGGTCTTGAAAAAAGTTTTATGGAGCCTTTTGTGGTTCAAGATGAAGCTGTGTGAAGTCTGATAAACTGCCTCAAGTGATGTGACTTGAGCCGGCATTGGCTGGGGCTGAAGACTAAAAGTCTGAAAATTAAAGTCTCTCGGAGTGTCACCCCAAAATGATTTAAAAAGGATTTTGAGAGTAAGATTTAATGTAAATCTAAATTTATATACACAAATAACTAATTTGCAAGCATTAATTATTCATTTATACACACAAACTAGTATTTTATTTCCCCCCATGACTCCTGCTGGGCTCTGTACAGGTTCACGTCTAAACCTCAAATAAAAATATTTTTAAAAATCCGCATTGATGAAGGGGGGTCAAGGCACTGATGATGGGCTGCAAGGTTCCTAGGTTTGCATCAGGCTTGCCCCGAGCTAGGAACCTCTTGCCTTTTTTCCCCATCTCTCTCTCTTTCCTAATTTCCTAATTTTCTGTCATTTCCCGACTGTCGCTATTTAATTTTAAAAATGTACAAAAGTGCCCCAAAACAATTATGTTAAAAAAAAAAGCACTGACTACATGGAAACATTTAAAGTTAAAACACCTTATAGTGTTACATTTGTTTTTACAAGTGTTTCCAAAAGTCATCTGATAAATAGTTTACCAGAGGAAACTATAATCACACTGCATTATTTTGTGTAGCAGAATACATTTTTTTTCAAAATTTTGAATGCATAAAGAATGCAAATAGACACGAACATATCCACAGTGAAGTCCCAGTTCTTTTCCAAATGTTTATTAGTTTTCCTTGTTTACTTTCAGAGTCTTTGTAGAGAAATTAAACTGAGCTTGGGGGAGAAGGTGACTAGGGCTTTTTCAGCCATTGTTACAAACCAACAATGAACCTACACTCCTGCTTTTCCTTTTTTGTAGCTCCATTCACTTCTGCTACAGGAAGGGATGCCCAAGATTTGTGTGATATACTTTATAATGTGTCAGGCCTTGACCATTAGATCTCATAGGTTTGGTGTATTGTCTATTCAGTGCAAGTTTGAGAAAAAATTGCATGTTGTAGCTTCAGGAAAAGAAATCCAACAAAATTGTGTTGGTAAATGGTACAAATTACTTTTTACCTGGAACCTTTTAACTTAAATTACATAGAAAAACCTTTTCAGGAGGAATAATAATTGTAACAAAATGTCAAAAGGAAGAAAACAATCTTTTTGCAGCTGCAGTGAAAGCAAGCATTAGCAGGAAAGTAATTTATGGACCGCCAGCTGGTCTGTAAAGGTTACTACCACAGGCAATTCAGACATGGTAGTTCAACAAGAACCTAATTAAAATACTACAGGCTTGTGGACACATCCACATATGAAGACGCTTTCCTGTCTGGTGAACGCAAAAAAGACAGCTTTGTTGTTTGTTCCAGAAAAAGCTGACATTTTTAAGTCTTTCCCTGGGTCTGTGAGTCTGTCTTTCTAATTTGCCTCTTTGCCCTTTTGTCTTTCTCCCTCGCAGCGCGAATCGTGCGGAGCCGTCAGTGGTGCGAGATGGCTCCCTGCCTGGAGGGGGAGGTCTGCAGCCTCCTGTTCAACCGATCCGGCTGGACCTGCACCAGGGGCAGTGGTCGCATCAAGACGGTCACGGTAATTTATAAGACATGACAATAATATATGCCATATGCACTTAACAGCATCACGCCCACATTTTCAGCATGGGTGACCTATGCAAGCTAATAGAGTCGTGTGAGGCCTCTGCCCAGATCTAGAGGCAGCACATTTCAGTGTCCAGGTTTCAAAGGCTGCATCATTACTGAATCACAAGGGAAAGAAAATTAATACCGTACTGTTCTGTGAGCCGAAACTTCCTAGCATTGTCAGTTTATGGCCTCACTCTGGTCAGTGATGTTACAGCGGATATATAATAGGTTAATTACAATCCACAGTTGAACCTGTCATTGCAGGATGCCCTATTGGAAAAAAAAACAAACAAACACACTACTGGGTATCACTTTTAATCACCATCTCTCTTAGACTTAGCACACTGATGTTACTATAAGGAACATTGAGAGAGTTATAAGCATGAGTAGAAAGTTTTCTGAAGATTAGGAACATAGTTATGTTCCTAACCCTCAGTCTAACCCACCTATAATATTGCTTTGTTGTTTGGTCGTTCATTCAGCTTAAATACACCATCTGGAAACACCAGCATCTAGTAGGAAATCATTTCAAACTTCTCTGTATAGAACCTCTTCAGATTTGAGCCACGAGTTATGAGCTCATATCAAACACGGTATATTACCGTTACGAAAAGCTTGAAATTGCAAATCAAATATCCTGGATTTTAGGTGATCTGGTCAAGTGTAATATAACTTTTGAATTAAGTGGGTTATGCACCAATCAGCTCATTGGTCTTTTAAGCTGATTTGTGTAATCGTTCTTTAGTATTTTCTGCTATATTTTAAATCCCACATGTGTATGTATGGACCCCCAGGGAATTGTCCTTGTGCATGTACAGTAAAATGTACAGTGAAATGCTGACAAAATGTGAATTCAAATATGAAAACAGGCGGTTAGCCAAATAATATGCTCAAACATGAGATCAGACATTTTAGATATCAGTGTAGGGCTGAGGAAAATAATGATAACTGACAACACTGTGATCTCTCCCTGACTCAGTGAGAGATGTAAATGAATACAAAACATGGTGAATTTTTAAAACCTTCAATATGGTGTCATCTGGTCCTCTGTAGGCTCCTTTCGCAGCAACATGCATCCAATGCCTCAGAGCTGCCAATGCTGCAGTGCTAACTGAGGCTTTGCAATGTGATTAACTCTTATTTGCCTCAACAGTTAAACAATAAACAGGAGGCACGCAGCCATCATAACGTCATCATATCAGTTAAGTGATTGTTAACTCGATCCTTTCCTTTTTTGTATCATTATAAAGGAAACATCATTATAAATGTGTTTGAATGCCTTGAATAAAAAAACTCACCTACAGTCTGGCCAACAATGGTCGCTCTCTGGGTGCTATTCTACTGCTTGCGTGGTCAATGCCTGAGTCGCCATGGATACAGGTCTCACTGTTGCTGTGGGGTTCACACCATTGATCTTGCCAGTTTCACACTATGCAACTTTATGCTCATTGAATACAGAAGAGTCCAATGTTCCTTCTCTTACCAGTTGTCTTTGGTGATGTGGTGCTGACAGCTGATCTGTGTTTGGCAAGTCCAAGAATTATATCCCCTCCACCGCATTGTCTCTTAAAACTGGCTCCACTGCTAGTATTTGGATGTACATGTTTGTTGTTGGCACAGCGAAAGTTCAGCTTTTCAGGTTTTGGCTTGAATTTTCTCCGTTTCGTGTTTCCTTGTGCAGCCACTGTTTGCTTGATCTCTGACAAACACTTACAAACTGTAAACTACGTCTATGTCGCCATCTGAAACCATATTACATCACATCACCTCAAGGAGTATGTAGCCATGCAGATGCTCAAATCTGAACAACCTAATCTGAACTTCTGTTTCAAGAGTCGATGATATAGTCCTTCAATGTTGATTTGGCCTTAAGACTGTCTCATCAATAGATACAAATATTAAATTGCGCGACTTTGTAACTTTTGAAAGACATCTGTGTTTTTTTTATAAATAAAAAGTTGAACTTCTAAACAATAAAAACACACCCTTGCTTCATCAGTACACTCAGGGATTTTGCGGCTGCAGCCTTACTTGGTCTGGTATGACCAGCAGCTTCTGGTGGCTAATAGTCAAGTAACTTCAGCTCAGTTTTGTGTAACTGATGTTACTGAGTCAGTTGGTGCACTTTGGAACACTTCTTTATTTGTCCCTACTGTTTCAATACATTTAATATATCAGCTATTACCAGTACTGTAATTGTCACTCCTGCTGTTCAGCAAAATTTAAATTTTGGTTGCTTTATGTATGGACTATGTAGCCCAACTGGATACTGGATTTTTAAGGCAGATACTCATAATTTAGATCAAATGTTTAAAAAGTCAGAAAAACAATACATCTGTCTCTATGTTCTGTCTCTATTCACGAGCACATAAAATCAAGATTTTTAATTCCTTAAAATCGTCAAAGTGTCACCAATATATGCACTGAGTTGGCCATTTTAGTCTTATTTTAGCGCTCTCTGGTAGACAAACTATCTACTGTAATGGCAAAAGTTTCTATTCTACCTCAAACATATCTTTGGCATTTCTGTTATATATGATATATCCACCTGGCCGATTTATACATTCTAGTAGCCTGTTTCAGTTGTAATTGTCCACCATTGTAAAGGGAAATAAATCTGCTCAGACAGTAGCAAATACAAAGATATCTGCCTCAGGTATGGAGATGTCAAAATATATAGAGACAGGGAGACTAAAGGAAGGGATGTAACTCAAAGAGACAGTGCGAGTGAAACAGCACAACACAGCATGTTGATATCAGCAAGAGATGACAAGATGGACAGAGCAGGAGAGACTGTTGTCCTCATCGTCAGGTACACAAGGTCAAAGGTCAACCTGTGACTAGCTCTGTTGATTTTCACTCTCTCTACCTTATCCCTCTCTCTCTTGCTTTCTCTTTATCTCTCTTGCTACTCTGCCTCCTCTGTCCAGCAGCCCTGGGCATCTGCGGCGGATTTCACGCACGCATTCCCACCGTGCTGTAATCTACCCTGACAGTACACTTACTGTAGGTTAGGATTTTGTTTTTCCAAATATATTTACAAAAATGCAGATCACGTGTTCCACTGAATATCCTCAATTAGCTGTTGCTGAGCAGTTTTACTCCCAAAGTTGAATGCGTGTGATACTTGTGTTTTTGGAGGGATAGTGAGGATTTGGCAGCAGAAGAGAGGAGAGTGTTGTAAGACCTGAAATGGAAGAAAAACGCATTCTGGAAGATAAATGAAAATGAGAAACCTATGAAGAGGATTGATCAGGCGGGAGTGTGCAGGGAAAGATGGAGAGAGAGAGAGAGAGAGAGAACGGGACAGAGGGCCAGGCTGTCGCTCGGGCACTGGCCAAGCTCTGTCTGTCCACATCTGTGTGCAAGTATGTGTGAGAAAGTGAGTGTAGAGAGGGAGTTTTAACTGTGAGAGAATCTGTCTTCATGTGCACATAATCACACTACATACTAGCAATCGGTGTGACAATGTGGGTTTCTGAAAGCTGATAATGGCTGCAGTCGTTATTCAGGCTGTGGTGCACAGGCTTGACGTAGGTGGAGTCAGCCGCTAGAATTTTGTGACAAATGTATCTTCTGGTGGTAGATCAGGCAGACATTCATGCATCTAATAAACATACATTACGCTGTTAAAATCAGTTGTGCAGACGGTTTGGGTTGAGTGGCATATCACCAAATCTGAATCCAGTTTCAAATAGCCTATTGAATCTAATTAGCTTCTAATGCCTTTTCAAATCTAAATTCAGTTTGTGTAATTTAACTGAAGTTAACAATGACTTCAAGGTTCAATCTGATTTGATCAATCTGTATTTTGTTGGCTGAGGAGGCACTTTATTTTTGAGTGGCAGCCGAATTAATGGACACAACATGTGGCTACATCCTGAAAATGAGATGAGCGTCAGAATATGACATGTTGATTTAATTAATGTGGTACATTGAAAAAAAAGGTGGACTTGTACAGCTTATTTTTCAGGAGCTGATTCAAAGCTATGAAATTCAAATGTTTAAATCACTGATGCGATATGTGATGTATTTGTAAACTTTTGTTTGAAAAAGAAAGACAGGAGATTGACAGCAATTAAAACTTTGAAAAACTTTAAATGCATACATTGTGCAACTGGTTACTTAAGACAGGAAAGGATTCCAGAGGAGGTTACAACAACATTCCTCAATTCAGCAGCTGTGTTGTGTAACCCGAAAACCCATTTATATATCCTCTAGGGAACCATCTCTGTTGTCACTTGTTATTTCTCAGATGTAGCATGCTCTTGTTTCGTTAATCTTTGTGTTTCAGCACTTGTCCTGGCTGCCAGGTTGGACTGGGCCGACCAGCATATGACATTTTTTTTATAACGAGTGCCACTGGAATGAGTGACAGTGGGTCCACTGATAATATTGTCCTGGGAGGAGCTCACAGAATGATCTGTTCGCCCATCACTTTCGTCCAGGGAAAGACATGTCAGCAGCTATTGGCCAGATTACGACATAAGCAGTTTGGTTCGGACAATTATGGTCCCCAGTGGATGACTGCTGATGTCACCCCCTGATTTTAGTGGCCAAATAATCTTTCCTCTAGCACCACACACCCAAATTTCTCTTTGACTTACACTTTAGGACTGGCCAATCTTAAAAACTAATGGCTGAGTTTCCATGAAATTTGCTGTGAATATTCCTGGTCCTTTTAGGATGAATCCTATTTTGTTGTTGACCCCCTGACTTTTCCTCTAACACCGCTATCGGGCGAAAATGTAGACAAGAAATATCAGAAATTCAAAGGCAAATTTATTCTCAGAGGAGGCTCGACACTTGATGACCCATTATAAAATGTACAGCAGAGCATTTAACTGAAACCTGTAAAAGTGTCTGGCAGCCAAACAGATGTAATAAATCCTTGAAAAATTCATATCCAATTTATCACAAGGTTCTGCTGATCAAAAGAGTCCATTGTTTTAATATAGGTGGACGTAGGTGTTAATTGGTTAGTTACATCATTTTATGTAAATAATAATGATTTTCTTGTTATCCACTGGAAAAAAAATAAGATGCGTATTTAATATAAACATGTTTGGGAAAACGTTCAGGGCTTTTCAAGATTTGTAAGATTAACCAAATCTACAATAAATATGAACAAAACTGCTGAATATTGTAATTAATTTCTTAATAAGACCATAAATTCCACTTGATATATTGATAAAGTGATATACTAGTCTAACTGCATTACACACACACACACGCTCGCATGCTTTAGACACATTCCCCTGCACCTGCAACTCTTTCTAAACACAGCCCCCTAAGCCTCCTCCTCCCCGCTTGCCTGCCTGTGTGTGCAGCTCACGGTGGCACTGCCAGGTCACACTCTCCAGCCTAACCTGCTAATGGAGTTTGCATATGCAGCCCACTCTCCACTGCCAACTAGCCATTAATATGAATCACTCTCTGGAGGCCCCCTGAAACAAGCTGGCAATTTGTCTTCACTAGTGAGCCGCTACACATGATATTCTCGATGGTGGAAAGTGCATTTCAGGAGAGGTTGGGCGGGGTGTTATGAGATTGGTTTCATACATTTGGCAGGGAGGGTTTGGATGTGAATTGCTAGGATACACAAGAGCACAGTCGTGCGTGTGGTGTGTGAATGTATGGACGGTGGAAATGGCCGTCAGATGGAAAAGACAAACAGAATTTAGGACAGCCAAATTATTTTTCTCCTTTCAGGCAAGAAAGAGGTTTGTGAGACTGCATCGTTTGCTCCTTGCTTGGTGAGAACACTAAGGTCTTTTATCAGCCTTTGCTAATCAAGAGATGGGCTCAAATTGAAACTATGAAATGCTTCTTCAGTGCAGGATAAGATCAGACTATTTGCCCAAATATTTTGTTCTGAGCTTCAAATGACACTTCACAGGCTAGAGGGAGCTTAAATTATAAAACTTAAGTACTTGAAACCCTGACTGGATCATATTCAGGCTGCATTTTCATGTGCGCTCTGTCCCTCAGACAATACTCGACAGTAGCTTGGAAAAATATCTTCCTACACCCACGCAACAAATGCCATTCCTCAGATTGTGTATGACCTAGAGAGAAACAGACCAGTTGCAGTTGGGCGTTTATGCCAAACGAAGGAGAGTTGCAAAATGAACAGCATACACACATACGCACACAGCATGACCCAGGAGGTCGGAGAGACTTGCATGATTTTTTTTTAGCATTTTCTTTTTTTCTGCTCTGGTGGCTCTCCTCCAGCTATGTGCTCTTTGTTCCAGTCTCAGCCAGGGTGAAAAACTACGTGTGTGTGTGTGTGTGTGTGTGTGTGTGTGTGTAGTCCTGCCAGTGTTGCTGTAAACATGAAGAAATCATAGCCAGTTGGCTCTGCAAGCTTTTTGATATGATGCCATATGACACAAAAATCTTGATTTGTACAGAAAAAAAGAAGTGAAAGGTGAGAAATAGAGAAAAAGAAAGCAGCTGTTTGAATAAGAAATGTTGCAAATGTGATGCTGAGGGGCATAACAAAAAGAAGAACTGGATTGTGTTGATGGAACCACATCAATACAAATGCTCATGTCCAGTTATGACAGAGTTATGAAATTCTCACCTCTTATGAAATAGGTGGGTAAATTACACGGACAGATGATGTAGTTCCACAGTGTCGTTATATAACACATGCTAGCACCTCAATTATAAAGGCTTCAATATCTATGACAAACAAGTCATGTGTCGCCATGGCCACTGCTGCACTGGCAACCAATCTGACCTGAGACAGACTTCTAATGAGCTTGCTTCTCAAAGGCAATGTTACACACTCCCAGGCTCTGACAGCAACACGAATGTTTGTCTGCGGCTTCTTGAAATGAATTGTTGATTACTTTGTGAGGTGGGAGAGTCGTTTTGGAGATGACAGATCTCTCCTCGGCTTGGTATCATTAGCGTAGGTATCATTAGGGCAGTGCTCAAGTAAGAATAAACAGAAAGCAATAAGGTTTAAAATTGAGTCTCAAGAGCACTGCCAAAAATGTCCTTGTATGTTGTCTGTCTCAAATGGTGTCTTATTTTTCTCAATTCTTGAAAACAACTGGTGAGAACTCATATTGTGGTCACATCATTTAACTTATTTTGACCATTTCCTTTATTATCATTCACTTTATACTAGTGAGTTGTTTCAAACTTTACTTGAGGCAGGTGAAATAATATCAGCCCCACTGGCAAAATCTTACGCTTATATATTTTTCTTCATGTCAAGAAATCCCAAAGACCACCAACAATGGAGTTGGGTTTAATAACTTAAGCCTTTGAAGCCATGTCTGATACATCTCATTCCTCTGTGCCAAAGAGCTCCATTGTTTCCAAAAACGATTAAAAACACATCAGTCAGCCACACTGGTGCACTGGCTGACATGTTCCTCCGTCACCATGAACACACACACTGTAGTTTATCTTTACTGAATCCCACATACACCCTCCTGCTGCTGTAAATACTCAATCACCAAATGTGTATTATTCCACCACAGAAAATAGTCCCCAGCAAATGCACTTATTAGTTCCAGTAATTTCCACTGATGTTTGCTAAAAACTACAATACCCAGCTGTTTTAGGAAATTACGGAGCCTTTTTTAAAATTGAACTTTATATTTGTAAGCTGTTTTATAAAGATTCGCATCTTTAATAGGAACAATTTGGTGCTGAGAGACATACAGAAGGTAAGGAAGTCAAAATATTAGACGCAGACTAACACAATGATGGTTTTTGGTCTTTTCATGGGATTTGCTGTCAAGAAAAATAAGCATTTAAGACAGAATAATCATTTTCACAATCATTCAGGTGTCCTGTTTAAAAAAAATTAATATCTATCAGAGATCTTATTTAATTGACCAATAAACACTAAGAAAACAAAGTGTAACAAACTGTATCCATGTAACAAAAATCAATCAATAAATAAATAATGATGATAATAATAATAATAATAATAATAATAATAATAATACCAATAATAATAATAATAATAATAATAATAATAATATACACTTATGGCATTGAAATTGAACATTTAATTTCAACAGAATTCTCTTTTATAAGACCACTATTTAATAACTTTTGAATTGCTATTGCTGGAGTAACCTCTGTTAGGCAAAAATGTCTTTGCTACATGTCTATGTGATAGTGCTGTAGCTAAACTCAAGGAAGTGATTTCATCAGCATTCATTTCACTGCCATGTTACAATATAATAGAGGACCTATGCTAACTTTAGTCCCATCCAAATTGATCTTCTTGTTGATAGTGCTGCAGGCTCAATGAGAATGGCACTCGACTCTATTGCTCCTCTAAAAAAGAAGATGATAAAACAAGGGAGGTTAGCCCCGTGGTTTAACTCCCAAACCCGCACATTGAAGCAAACATCGTGAAGACATGAAAGGATATGGCCTTCCACCAAACTGGAAGAATCCCACTTAGCCTTGAATGATAGTCTTAAAATATATGGGAAGGCCCTCTGTAATGCCAGAGCAGCCTATTAGTCATCATTATTAGAGGCAAAGAAAAACAACCCTAGGTTTCTTTTCAGCACTGTAGCCAGGCTGACAGAGAGTCATAGCTCTATGGCTCCACGCATTCCTATAGCTCTCAGTAGTGACGGTTTCATGAGCTTCTTTAATGATAAAATTCTAACTATTAGAGAAAAAATCGGCACAGATTTATCTTAAAACACAGGATACTCAGAAACAGCTGTAAAACCTTATGTGTATTTAGACTCTTTTTCTCCAATCAACCTTCACCAACTGACTTCAGCTATTTCTTCATCTAAACCATCAACTTGTCTCTTAGACCCCATCCCAACATCCTGCCCTTAGTTAGCACCTTTTTAATAGATATAATCAATATGTCTTTATTAACAGGAATTGTACCGTAGTCCTTTAAAGTAGCTGTAATTGAACCTTCTCTTATAAATTCTACTTGTTATCCAGATGTTTTAGCCAACTATAGACCTATATCTAACCTTCCCTTTTGCTCTAAGGTCCTTAAGAAAGCTGTCACCAACCAGTTGTGTGACTTTTTTACATGATAATAGTTTATTTGAGGATTGTCAGTCAGGATTTAGAGTGCATCACAGCACAGATCAAGCACTGGTGAAAGTTACAAATGATTCTCTAATTGCATCGGACGAAGTTCTTGTTTCCGTACTTGTCTTGTTAGACCTTAGTGCTGCATTTGACACTATTGACCATCACATCCTATCACAGAGACTGGAACATTTAATTAGCATTAAAGGAACCGCTCTAAGCTGGTTTAAGTTCTATTTATCAGATCAATTTCAGTTTGTCCACGTTAACAATAAATCTTCCATATAGTCAAAAGTTAGTCACAAAGATCCAGAAGGTTCTGTGCTTGGACCAGTTCTATTCACCTTATATATGCTACCTTCATACAATATTATCAGGAAACACTCCATAAAGTGTCATTGCGGTGCTGATGAAACCCAACTGTACTTGTCATTCAAGCCTGATGAAACCAATCAGATAGCTAAACTTCAAGCTTGCCTTAAGGACATAAAAACCTGGATGACCAGCAACTTTCGGCTGTTAAACTCAGACAAAACTGAAGTTATTCTGCTTGGCCCCCAACACCTCAGAAACACCTTATCTAATGATATAGGTACTTTAGATGGCACTGCCCTGGCCTCCAGCACCACCATTAGGAATCTCGAAGTTCTCTTTGATCAGTCCCTGTCCTTTAACTGCCACATAAAACACACTTCAATGACTGCCTTTTTTCACCTACGTAACATTGCAAAAATCCAGCACATCCTGTCTCAAACAGGTTGCAGAAAAAATAGTCCATGCTTTTTTTTACTTCAAGGCTTTATTATTGTAATTCCTTATTGTCAGGCTGTTCCAAAAAATCTTCTCTGCATTGGCTCCCTGTGAAATCCAGAATAGAAATTAAAATCCTTCTCACCTTCAAAGCCCTTAATGGTCAGGCACCATCCTGTCTTAAAGAGCTCATAGTACCCTATTAACCCAGTAGAACACTGCGCTCCAAGAATACAGGCTTACCTGTGGTTCCTAGAGTCTCCAGAAGCAGAATGGGAGGCAGAGCCTTCAGTTGTCAGGATTCTCTACTGTGGAACAAGTTCCCAGTTTGGGTTCGGGAGGCAGACACCCTCTCCACGTTTAAGAGTAGGCTTAAAACCTTCCTTTTGAATAAAGCTCATAGTTAAGGCTGGCTCAGGTGTGCCTTGAACCATCCCCTACTTATGCTGCTATAGGCCGAGGCTGCTGGGGGACTCCCCATGATGCACCAAGCTCTTCTCTTCTCCTCTCCCTCTCCTCTATAGGCATCATATCCCAGCATTGCTAGTTACTTATTTGGCTTCTCCTTTCTCCCGTAGTTTTGTGCTTTATTGTCTCTCTCCTCTCTCCTCTCTCCTGCTTTCTACAGATATTTCTGCCTCCGGAGCTGCAGTCTGGATCTGTGATTACAAAACACCTACTGCCCCCACGATCCTGCTCAACACCCACTGCTACAATTATTATTATTATTAGTCTTATTATTAGCCCTATTATTTTAATTATGAGTTTTATTATAAGTTTTATTATTATTCTTATTATACATTTTCTCTCCCCTCCCCCACTTTCTTTCACTCTCAACCCAGTCCATCACATGACTGTCCACCATGAGCCGGGTTCTGTTCAAGGTTTCTGCCTGTTAAAGAGAGTTTTTCCTTGCCACTGTTGCCAAGTGCTTGCTCATGTGGGAATGTTGGGTCTCTGTAAATATAACTATAGAGAGTACTGTCTAGACCTGCTCTATATGAAAAGTGCCCTGAGATAACCTCTGTTATGATTTGGCGCGATATTAAAGAAAATTGAATTTAATTGAAAATAATAATAATAATAATAATTGTGTCTGTTTTAGTCGTTTGCTTCCCATGAACAGCCCAAACTCTTTAGTGAAGGTGGCGTATACCAGGACTGAGTGCTTGAATTGTTTCTTTTTTAATATGCTACTAAAAGATGCAGATGCAGACACCCACACAGCTCTCATACATACTGCTTTTTTGCTGCTGATGCATCACAACCAGTTTAGACCAAATGTAACATTAGTCAACCAGAAAAACAGAGGTACCTTCACATTAGCAGCCAATCCTTTATCTGTGGATGGGATTTCATTTTTATAGGCAACCCTCTGTTGATAAAAAATATTTTTCAAGAGGTCCTTTAGTGCTCTCTTGACGTCTAATTTGTAGTTGCATTTGCATGCGTGCGACTTTGCACTTATTTTTAATATGACCTGAGTGTATTTGTTTTTAGGTTATGTAAATTGTTGCTTTTTGTTCTTTTACGAACTCTTGTATATGTCACAGAGCTGCCTTCCGAACCTCTTGCCAACAGATTTGTATTCTCAGTGGGACGCCATCTTTAGATAAAGGTGGTCTTTGATGGTGAATTCACTTTCATTAGGTGCGCGCTGTGACCAGCAGCATTCATTTAGCCTAAATAAAATGCATAGTGAGAGAAGTAAAGTAGGTTGTTTCTTAAATAATAAGTCCTACTCCTCCTGAAGACTCTGAAGGATGCATACAGTAAAAATGGGCCCTGAGTTAGAGGATATGTTATAAATTTTGTTGTTTCTAATATAGAGGGAAAATATTAGCAAGGAAATCACAACTGGAGGTCATTAGAGAAATATTTGCATCTTCAAAATGCACTGAAAAACCAGGCAAGAGCATTTTCAAATATCAGATATGCATACTGTGCACCATGTCCTTCAATGCCCTGCTGGTTTTCAGTCTCATTTGCAGTTGAAACTATTCAATTCTGTGCACCTGTAAGTGAATTCCAACATTTGTGCACAAATAATAGAAGCTATTTCAGTAGTGTTGGGTTAAAAAAAAGCAGAGTTTTACTGGAGTTTTTTGCAGTGGTATGTACCAAGAGAGATTCAAATCTGCAATTCACTGAAACTGTTATTTTCAATTAATTGTCTGAGCTGCTAATCTGATGACTTGAGTGCACCACAATCCTTTCTTTGATACATACAGGTACACCAGACAGAAGAGCATGAGTCCAGCTCTTACGTTTTATGTTTTACTGGCTCCCCTCCAGGCTATTGTATACAGTACATTCTGTTTGTGAACTGACAGTAGCCTTGCCATATTGTATCTGACAGCCCCTCTCTGGATCCTCGGGGGATAACATAATGTAGCCTTTGGATGTACATTTATAAAATGACTGCCATTCAAACTACATGCATGCGTACACAGAGTACACAGACGTTACGCTAGATAAGCAAATAGACTCTTTATTTAAGTTTCATTTACAGATCTTGTATTTATCAAGCGGAAAAGAGAAATGCACTCCTTGGGCTTCAGCTCATCTGTTAGTCGAATGCTAAGGCATGATCATCAGTCTGTAGGAGATAGCGTGTGGACTGATGCAAAAAATATATTGAAAAAGGTTAGCTTGACATAGATGTTCAGAAAAGAGAGAAATTCCTAAATCAAGCCCACCTCTCCATTTCCCTTTTTCATTCATGTTTTCATAGATGTTGTGTCATTGAACATGTAGGCTGCGGTAAGCTTCATGACTACATTTACAGTATCTCATATTTCCTTTGGTAGTCAGGGTGTAAAACGGCAACACAATGTTTTCGTTTTTTCCTTTTTTGTTTCCTCTGGTACTGCCATCATCTATTAAAAGACTTCTTCTTTGAGTTTGACTTCGCCAGGCATATGTTGCCCCCCTCTGTTCTGTGTCTGAGACTGGGGATGAATGTGGTCCCTTCTGCTGTCACTCTCCGCACACTTTACCCCGCTCCCCTATTTGAAGTTCTGTCATAGCCAGGCTTTGAACTGCCATTCGTGTTTTACCCTGCACGGTGCTTGTCTCAAGATCTTCGTCTGGTGTGAAAATTGTCATAGCCATAGGCCACATTTCAACACAGGGTTCTTGTAATAAGTAATGCAGAAAGCCTGTTTATGGACTGGACACATTCAAGCAATCTCAGCAGCATCTTATTTCAAAGCTGAGATGCCTGTTGTGCCCTTTGTATCTTTAGTGTTTGCCTTTTTAATAAATTGCGTAGCACTGCTACCACTGATGCAGCCCGCCACATCTATCATTTTTGTTTAATTTTAGATGCTGAGGTTGCCCTAAAAACATAATCCCAGATCTGTTTCCAGTGGTAGAAAGCAGATCCCTTCCATTACTCAAATAATGTACTTAAGTAGTACAAAGTATAATTTTGAAAGATTTGCACTTTTGAAGTTGAATTTTTTGCAATTTTATGCCACTGTATACTTATACTATTTAAAATTTCATAGGACCAATTTTTTTTTGGGTGGATACTTTCAGATTAATACACATTTATGAAATTGTTTTTTCTTTATCCAAAGTGAGTGTCTAAGGATCAAGGGGGTTGTATGTTTTACATTTTATAAAGCCCCTTGAGGAGCCTAATATCACTAATTTTTGATTTGAGATTATGGGCTATATAAATAAAATTGACTTGTCCATGTGTTCTCTAAATTCCACAATGTGACAGCTGTAAATATTAGTTAATGAGATGGAAGAAGTCAGGTCTCCAAGTACATTATGAAAATATTAAGGAGTTACTACTCTACTTAATTAATGTGGTTAAAAATACCAGAGTTTTTTCTGTATCTTATCACGGCCCATCAGCATGACCATAGATTTTTATCCAGACAGCTAGTAAATCTGTCCCCTCGTGGTGCACCTGCTGAAAGCAATGCTGACTGTGAAAAGTTTTTAGCCTACTTCACTGACAAGGTAGAGGTCATCAGAGCTTCTATTACACCCTATGGCATTCATTACAATGTTTATCTATCGTCCCAGAACACCTTAAACCGCTTCTCTCCCATTTCCATGTCTGAGGTTTTAGAAATAGTATCTCAAATTAAAGTGTCTTCCAGTCAACTTGATGTAATTCCCACAATTTGTTTTTCTCAGTATCATCAAATCTATTGGGTCCTGGCTGTTGTCAGTTTAAAACAGTACCTTATCTAATAGTTGTGTTCCACATTATTTCGAAACTGCTTGTGTACAACCTCTTTTAAAAAAAAACCTGGAATGGATCCTACCCTCCCCCAGAACTACAGACCATTCTCCAGGTTTCCTTTTATGTAAAAAAACTTTAGAAAAATATGTGTCCCAGCAATTGCTTTTAACAGCAGTAAACAAGAATTTTCAATTTGGCTTTGACAAACATCATAGCACTGAGACCGCCCTTATTAGGGTGACTGATGACCTTCTAATGGGCCGCTGATGAGGTGAATTGCTCAGTCCTTGTTCTGCTGGACCTTAAAGCTGCCTTTGATACTGTTGATCACAGCATCGTGTTGACAGGCTGAGGCACTGGGTAGAAATATCTGGCACAGCCTTATAATGGTTCTCGTCTTACCTGTCAAATAGGAGGTTATGTGACTCCATTAATGGCTGCATGTCATCTTTTGCTCCTGCTAAGTATGGTGTCCCACAGGGGTCAGTTTTGGGACCAGTTTTATTTTCCTTGTACATGCTTCCCCTTGGACATTTATTAATAGACATGGTATTTCCTTTCAATGCTATGCTGATGACACGCAGATGTACCTGCCCATTAGAGCCAATTATCCTGGAGGGCTGAGTTTGCTACATGACTGCCTTTGTGATGTCAAAAATTTTTTTCAACTTAATTCAAGCAAAACAGAGATTGCTGTAATTGTTTCCCTGCACATGGCTAAACAAATCCTGCCGTCTGCCGGTTACCTAATGGAACACATTAGGCCTGCTGCAAAGAATCTTGGCATTTAGTTTGACAGCAACTTAAATTTTGATCAGCACACAAAAAAACCTTTGCAGTCTTTTTTCTATCATCTAAGAAATATCTCCAAAATACCAAAAATTTATCAAAAATCTATTTATAGGCTCCAGACTATACAGAACTCAGCAGCCAGACTTTAAACATAATCCAAGAGAAGTGACCACATGACGCCTGTTTTAGCCTCATTGCACTGGCTCCCAGTATGTTTCAGAATTGATTTTAAAATCTTACTATTGACTTTTAAAGCTCTTCGTGGCCTTGATTCATCTTATATCTCTGACCTCTTAGTTACATAGAGCTTTTCCTGATTTTACTTAATTTTATTGACATCCCAGATTACTTAATTCTTGTCACTGTGATCTGCTTTTTTATAACCCTGTTGCCTTGTATGACCGGCTTGTTTTAATTTGCTGCTCTGTGTGAAGCACTTTGTAGCATGAGTTTTGAAGAGTGCTCTAGAAATAAAGATTACTTTTATAATTATTATAATAATAATTATTATTATTATTAATACATGATATTGTGGCTTTACTTTGATAAAGGATCTGAAATATGGACAATAGATGCTCGATTTTCCATAGCTGCTTTTCAAGAAATAAAGCAGCAAATGCAAACAGATTCTTTGTAACTAATGTTGGTTTTATTCCTCTGAGATAGCTCTGGGTCAGATTCTCTGATGCTTTGTACATCACACTCATACTCTGGGCATGATGTATTCACTCAGGGTCTTCAGTAAGCTATAGCTGTGCTTGTTAGCCTAATAACAACAGCAGTTTGAGTGGCTGATAATGACTGGGACCTCTATGAGTCTCCAGTTGATGAAACCAACTAAGTCGTGTGCTGGAGTCCACTTGTTATGAGAGACCCCGGGGAAAGATTTTTAGTTACTGCAGTGATGGCACAGCGCCTGTCTCCATAATGGCTGGGTGGGCTGCTGGTGAGAATTGTGCAGCTTGAAGTGCCACCAAATATGCTGTCACTGGTCTGTTTCCCCTTGAGCACTGAGGAAACAAGCTGTCTGCTGTACCTGCAGTGGTTTTCCCTCTCAGCTACAAAGATTTGCAGGGGTTGTAATGCTACCTCTGCTGAGTTTTTTATTTATGTAATGTGAAGCATACTTTATCTTCAAAATACTTTGATCCCAAAATATGCTGTGTTGATGATAAGGAAGGAAGTTAATTAAATCCCTTAATAATTTTGCCAATCTCCACTGGCACTCACTCAAAAAACCAGACTATGCACCTCATTTGAACTGTGAAACATTATCATTTATGCACAGTCCTCAATGTTTACAAGTGATGATGGAACAAGGGCACCCCAAGCTCAGAGACGAGGTCCAAATGTTTCAATTTCACCACAACATAACCAATTAACACAGATCTTATTAGTGTGATCCCTCCCTTCTATCTCCTTCTCGCTCACTCTGTATCTGTGAATCTTCCTCATCCTTCATGCCAGCGGGAGATGAATATGTCTACGATGCCCTTGGATTCCTGTCATGCAAACACCAGAGCTGGTGAGCTCTGTTTACCGGTGTGCATGGCAGGTAAAGAGCCGGCTCTGTCTCTTGCACAGTTCGTCCCGTGGGGCCAAACTCACCTCGTTACCCTTTTAATTAGTAGGAGCAGTTAATAGTGCTGGCCGCTTCTGCCGCCTCAGCACTCTGCTCTGACTTCAAGAATCCCCCCAATCGATAGCTTAGAGTCAGACTGAGAATGGGCGACGAGCGAGAGAGAGAAGGGGTTCTATTGTGAGAGCAGCTCAGGTGCATTCTGGATGGCTTTTGGAGAAAAATAAAACTACATACTATTTTCTTTGAAGGAACCTAAGGGGCCGGTGTACCAATAACTGTCCCTTCTGTTTTTTTCATGTACATTTGAAGTGATTACATGGTCTCTGAGTTCCTCATGCACATTCCTCTCACCCAGTGTCTCCTCTTCCACATTTCCTCTCCCTTGAAAATGAATGTAATCAAAAAGCTAGGGGTTTGCTCTGCAGATTCTATTGTGCCCTTATAAGGTTTTATCCCTTCCAACCGCTCAACCCCGTGCTCATTTCTTGTTTTGATTTAAAGATGCAGTGGAAGTACTTAGCATTTAGATGACATGCTGCTGGAGAGGTGTGATGGATCAGTGCCTCTTCAGAGGACTGAATTTCCTCGACAGCGCCACAGCCAGTCAGCCGGTCGGACAGACAGAGCGACAGATCACAGGACGTTGGGCTGGGTGGGCAGCGGAATACCAAGTCTGCCTCGCTGCTGCAGAAAGCCTGGCACAGCTGAGAGGAGAACAGCGACTGCTTCGAATGCCAATGCGATGCCCAGAGTGCCGTCTCGGCTTGGCTCCTCTGATTGGCTAAACAGACCATTAGCTTCCTGATTATGATTAGCAGAGTCATTATCTGCACAAAAGTGGCTCATTCACCAATATTAAGAAGGCAAGGGAGCTGTTTTCTTCTTCCGGTCAAGGGGAAAGCAGCATGTTTTCATGTGTTCTCCTAAAGATGAATGTAAGAGGCAAGAAGTTGTTCACAGAGAAACAAAGTGGAACAGTATTTATCACCCTGCCCTGCAGCTAATGTGATAAAATTTTCTGTCTGTGTGATGCCATTGACGGAAGAAAAGAAACATCTCTTACTCGTTAACGGAGATGATGAGGTGGCCATTACTCGCTCGTATTTTCCGGTCGAGGAGAGAAGCATGTCCTTAGAGGTCATAAAAACTGGGAGAGAACAAAATAACCTTCATCTTCCTTCATCTCGCCTTAGATATAATTGGAGGACATGCCATCTGTGCTTTTAAATGGACATATGCTGCTCTGTGTCCAAGTCCAATATGCTTAAGAAAAGTTGAATAAAATGTTAGTGAAGGCTGGCCCTCTGTTCCTCTGATACTGACCTTATGCTTTATTTTTCCAGCCTTTGCCCAAGGAGCCGTCGTAGGATCCAGAAACAGCAGGTATGTGAGCTTTTAACGATCAATTTTATATGAATTTGCATACTGAGTGTATAACCCAAATTCAGGTCACTTTTACATACAGGCAACCAAAGACTTTTTGATTGCTGCATCTTGTAAAAAGTAGAAATAATAACTTTTAAGGGAATCTTGCTGAAAAGCAGAATCCATGCCTTCATTCTAAGTTGAATAAAGGTTCAGTGTAGTTCAGACCTGGAATGAATCTGCCATTAGTGTCTATTCATGAAGTATTTTGCAGGACCACTCTCACCACTAAGCTTAAATAAAGATCATCCAGGACTTGGAGAAAACACAATGGAATCCACCATTTCTCAAGATGCAGTCACTTTGATGTATCTGTGCAAAAAAGAGATATTAAAGGGGGTTATTGGATTTGTTGAAATACATAAGGGTGGAAACTAAAGAGCCCCATTGTAGATACATCAAAGGGAGAGGCTACTTCAAGTGTCTAGGCTTTCTTTTTTGACAAAGGCAGAGAGAAGCGATATTTATGGGAGGCTTTTTTTGACAAAAGCCATAACTGCAAGAAAAGGCTACATTTTAAAAATCACTTTCTAAATGCCATGGTAAAGGATTCTTAAATTTTTGGTTGCCTACCTTACATTCCTTTAAGTCAATATCTGCTTATTAACAGTCGGCAAATAAACAAGAGTCAGGCACAGCAGGAGCAGGGTAGCCCGACTCTCCAAGCAGGTTAACTTCACTTCCACAAACATTTTTCTTTTCTCTAAAAAACAAGGAAATCTACTAAAGATTAAACTGAATTCATCTCCTGAGAACATTGACTGAGTGTCTGTGAAGCTTTTATGTTCTGCAAAACCACAGGCATTTGGAATCTGCATGCTTTATGTCTAGCCAATATTCTAAGATTGATTTTCCCTCTTCTACTGAGAAAAAACAAAATGAATCACGCACAATTACCAAGGACAGGGAGAAGAGGGGAATTGGGGGCGTCATAAATATTTATTCGCCAGCCCTGGGAATTTGTGCAATTCTGTGTGGATTTGCCAACTCATATTTAAGTGTCTGGATGATTTATATGGGTAGTCCTGGGTGTCACATTTGTCCACTGTCACCCTGAATCATTTATGTATTAACATTTATGGATTTATCCATATAACATATTCATGGCAGAGTTCTATTATCATTCAAATTGGTTTCTTGATCAAATGATTGGCTAAATTAAGTCATTAACTGCAGAATTTCACTGGAGGTGAAATGTATTCAATGTGGAAAGGAATATATTAGTACATACACTTATGGACCCATCTCTTTTCATAATTCTTCATAAAATTTGCTTTGTTAAAGACATGAAAGAAGAGCTGAATACTGTTCTTAAATACAGCACATTTCGGATCTGGAATACATA